>NC_060138.1:52305682-52608712 GCF_021461385.2 Schistocerca piceifrons
TCAATGGCTACGACCTAGCAAGGCGCCATTAGCAGTATATTGTCTGAAACTATAGAGTCTCACTTGTATCGTCAATAGCGATGTACCACGGATGGTTTAAAGTATTCCAGAAGCTACGTACTTTTCTTTATAGCATTCATTACGTATCCTGTTTCAGACCTCACGCCATCCTGCGTGAGCTTATAGCGCGTGCCTTTCGGCTTCCTCTCATTGTGTCTAGGCTGTCTTGTCTAGACACAACACTAATACATACATTTTTCTGTATTCGCATACAGGGGAGACATTTTAATTCAATGTCGGTTGCCCGGCTAAATACGATATTGCATTGTCTGTCTTGTTTTGAAATACAATGCAAAGTTCCTGTGGACATGCATGCACTCATGATTACAGATTGTAGACACATCGTTGACGACGTATGTAAGTTTGTGGGTGGCCGTAACTCGAGATGGCTAATGGCAGGCGAAAGCTCGTGTTAATCCGGGTTCGAGTCCCGGTGGGGCACAAACTTTAGTTTTTGTCATCCCATTATAAAGTTGATGGCTGTCCATATTCGCAGTTACGAATACAAATTGGTTCAAATGGCTCTGTGCACTATGCGACTTAACTTCTGAGGTCATCAGTGGCCTAGAACTTAGAACTTATTAAACCTAACTAACCTAAGGACATCACACACATCCATGCCCGAGACAGGATTCGAACCTGCGACCGTAGCGGTCGCTCGGCTCCAGACTGTAGCGCCTAGAGCCGCACGGCCACTCCGGCCGGCAATTACGAATACATTTCTTGTAAATATTAGTGTTGGTGCGCAGGACGTTTCCGCATGCCTATCGCTTGCAAAAATATAACTTTCGGTTCGGATTACTGAATGATTCAAATGCCCTCTAGTGGTTAAAGTATGGTTGTCGAGATAAGGTTTTTTCCCGTGTTTTCAATTATGGCAGTGAATGGGAAGTGCCTGATGGAAGGAGTGAGTTATAATATTTTGCTCAGGTTTGATAGCGTATCTTCCACAAAAGCTTTGGCCTGAAGATTTGCAGATTTGTGTTTATTGTCTACTGCGACGAACACAACACTACCACTTCCTTTCGTCTTATACAATCGACATACACTGAGGTTATTCCCAAAATTCTACCACCACAATGGCGTCAAAACGAAGTTAAGTTTGGACTTCTAGATCAAATCATTCATTCACTTGTTACGAACACACGCATCTACTTTCAGGCTTCCAGATACGATTTCCATTATCTACCAAAATATAGTCAACCACGTGTAGTACATCAGTTTATAGAGCTTCTGAATAGGAAACAACGTTTTCTATACTTCTTTATTACACAGAGTTATAAAATCCCCTTACAGTCCACTTCCCTGATACTGCCAGGCTTAATTGGTATTCGTCAGAATAAACAACAGCAGTCAAATTCATGAATGTTATAATTCAATTAATTACTGTCGAGAGTGTGTGAATTTAAATGAGATGCATATCAGATGCTAAATGAAACGTTTTAATTATTCATTAATGACCTGTGCCATCAATGTCATTTTAATTATTTAGTGAGTTTTGCAGTGAAATTGGGTAATATTACAGTATGATCAGAGTACAGTATTTAAATGCATGGCAGTGAAATTCTACTTTAGAAAGATGTGTGTATTATTACATCTTCACTGGTTTACATTCTTGAAAATACTAGATCTATCATATTACAATCCAATTAACATAATCTAACTTTTCGTGTTTAGTGTAGTTATCATGTTGCAGGGTATCTAAGAGGCGCGACAAGCGTGCATGTTATTGAACTAATTTTGTTCGTTTTTGGCCTTGTTTCCACGTATCGTTGTCTGTGTAAGAGGTGAGAAAGCGTGAGATGTTGAGTGGTCGTCATGAAGAACACGAACATGCGGCGTAGTCATGTGAGACAGCTGTATCAGCAGCTGACGGAATTCGAAAGGGTCCATAGAATGCACTTCCGTTTGGCCAGTTGATTGAGTCGGGCAATATTGACATTTGTGTTGCACTCGCAGTCGGCCACTGTAGGACTGCATGTGATTGCGTAGGCACGCATGTTGGTCGTGAAGGTTCTGGTGGATACGTTACAGAACACAATAGCACAAGAATGATATACAGAAGAAAGGAAAATAAAATTGAGGACGTGTTAGACAACGATCAGTTTGACTAGGAAAGGTAAAGGCATCATGCAAGGCTAAAGAAAAATCAAGACATGTTCATAGGATTTATCGAGCTGAAAAAAGCGTTCGACAACGTAAAGTGATGCAAGATTTTCGAAATTCTGAGGAAAATAGTTGTAAGCTATATGGAGAGACGGATATTATAGAATACGTACAAGGGCCAAGAGGGCATAATAAGAGTGGACAATCAAGAACGAAGTCTTTCGCCCCTCTCGGTTGCAAAATCTTTTTTATTTACCCAAAATGACGCGTGTCTCCGTTTTGGGGCGATATGTTGATCTTCCACATTAATATTTACGCCAATCTGGTGATGCACCAAAAGGGCTTTACGCGACATTTCCTGTAAATAAAAAAAATTTGCAATCGACAAAGTCTACACTGTCTTATTTCGAGAAAAAGAATGTCAGTTATTACCGTAAGATTTTTAGTTACATTCAACTGCGGTCCGTTATTTAGCGTGTATAAATTCGTCAATGTGGGATGTTTTTAGTTTGCTTTTTTCAATGACTCTGAAACAAAAACCATTCCCGCACTTACGAAATTTGCGGCAAGTCTAAATTCATAGCCTTTACTCCAATTCTTTTCCAAGTAGCGTATTGCCAAACGGAAGTATGAAACCTTATAAATGTTTACATAATAGTTTATTGCGCTAAGATAACTTAATAATTAGATGTTAACAAGTTTTCTGCAGCTTATTACCGTCATCGTATGTGACTACTGCACGCGACAAGTAATCCATAATACGTAATAATTGCAGTTATGCACATTCAGCAACGTGTAGTGGTATAAAATATATTAATGAAATATACATGATGTCATCAGATAGTAAGAGCGAGTTTCCTTTATTATCTGACGAAGTGATGTACTATTCACTGATATATTTTATACGACTTCATTATCTTCAACGTCCGTCCGATGTTTCGCATCTAGCCATTACAAAGATTGGACCAGCAGGTCGGAAAACATTAGCATCGTAATAGAACTTTTCATATTAAATTTCATGTATTGTTCATTATACACTCAAGTAGCCACTGATTATGATCACTGGATTCGTAGTTTTCTCTCCTATATCTATTAGAGATTACAATTATTATCAACTGCACCGTTAAGTGTTGTTCATTTGTAAGGGGTTGCACGAAACAGCTTTTCCGGCTTCTCCACATGTAGGTGACACATCCTGGAAAAGCCTTAAGTTTACAAGCTGCATCTAGATGCAACAACAACAACAACAACAACAACAACGATAAAGTATGTTTATGTTGCCAGAGGCCTGCCTTTTTCTTTATTTGTTCATTTTCTGGAAGTGGTCTAGTTCACATAGAAGTATCAAGAGATGAGTTGCTACTAAGCTGCTATCTACAAACTCTGCCGCATCACTCTCTCTACATTGCACGCAGCAGTCAACCTGCGACCTTTGTGTAAGGCAAGGTAGTGTTCTAGTTATGTGTTCAGTTCAGTGTTTTCTATGTTTGGTCACTCGTTTAATGTGCTATCTGAGACTGTTTGTTCGTTTCCCATCGTTTGATAAGATCACAAATCGGCCAGATTTATATGAGCTATTTGCATGGCAGTGCTCTTCTACTTGTACATCGCAAGCAAAGATTTTATTATTGTCGTTCTTGAGGGTTTCATATTTGCTATCTGTGTCATTACCACCACTTAATAAAGTCCTGACTATCACCGTATATAATAAAAAATATTTAATGATGTGAAATTGCTGAAAGTATCTCAAAAAATTAAATTATTTAAGTAGGAAATTTATAATAAAAGGAGGTTTCATCATTGATAATATTAAATGAAACTGCCATTGTTGCAGAAATGATACCTCGCAGTTGCTATACATTATGTGTCGAGAATGTGTTCACGTCTAATTTGTTTCACTGCATGCAAGTAGTATATCTCCTTCCAAATGAATTTTGCAGTTGGGTCCTGGTAGTGTCTTACCTACAACTGACGCTCGGCTCTGATCCCTAACGGGAACAGTTTCCAATCACAATGCTGTTGCGACATAATAAGCTGAGTCGCGCAGGGTAACTGTGTGGTCAGAGGCGTCTGGTCACGGCTCCCCATGTCGGAGGTTCGAGTCTTCCCTCTGGCGCGTGTGTGTGTGTGTGTGTGTGTGTGTGTGTTGTCCATAGCATAAGTTAGTTTAAGTTAGATTCAGTAGTGTGTAGGCCTAGGGACCGATGGCCTCAGCGGTTTGGTCCATGAGATCTTACTACAAATTTAATTTTTTTTTAATAAGCTGAAAGATAAGACAACACCCTATCCACCAGTCGTTCGGTTCATATGGTAACAGTGCTGTTGGTGTCATTGCATTCAAAATGTATTCGAAATGTACATCATATAAGAAAACGAAGTGAATAATTGTAAATGAAAAATAAAAGGAAAACATAACAACTTTGTTTTCTCAATTTTACAAACCAAACATTTAATCTCTTTTTAATAAAATTACTCATTCCTTTAACCCGCCTCAAAAACACCAAAATTTATTTAAATATAAATGTATGAGATTGCTTTCAGTTTTACTTTCACATTATTAAATCAAAATCTCTCTTTAACCAACATGGGTGAATACAACTAGCTAACACTTTGGACATGAGAATGATAAATCATCTCCTATAGCTAACACTCGAAACTATTGAACAATGAATATTGACAAACTGCAGTAATCGCTACATACATGCAAAGCAATGCGACGAATACACTGAAACGCCATAGAAACTGATGCAGGCATGCGTATCCAAATACAGGCAGAATATAGTGGTGCGGTTGGCAACGCCTATATAAGACAACTGGGTCTGGTGCAGCAGTTAGATCGGTTACTGTGGCTACAATGGCACATTATCGAGATCTAACCGAATCTGAACATGGTGTTATAGTCGGCGCACAAGCGATGGGACACAGGATTTCCGAGGTAGCGATGAAGCGGGGATTTTCCCGTACGACCATTTACGAGTGTATCGTGAATATCAGGGATCCGGTAAAATATCAAATCTCTGACATCGCAGCGGCCAGAAGGAGACCCTGCAAGAACGGAACCAACGACTAGAAAAAGAATCGTTCAACGTGGCGGAAGTGCAACCCTTCAGAATGTTGCTGCGAATTTCAATGCTGGGCCATCAACGATCGTCAGCGTGGGAACCATTCAAAATGTTCAGATGTGTGTGAATTCATAAGGGAACAAACTGCTGAGGTCATCGGTCCCAAGACCTGCGCAGTACTTAAACTAACGTATGCTAATAACAATACACACACACACACACCCAAGCCCGAGGGAAAACACGAACCTTCGACGGGAAAGGTGCACCATTCAATGAAACATCATCGATATGGGATATCAGAGCTGAGGGCCCTCTCGTGTACCCTCGTGGCAGCACGATAAAAATGTTTTACGCCCCGCCTGGGCCCGTCAGCACCAACGCTTCACTGTTGATGGCTGGAAACATGTAACCTGAGCGGACGAGTCTTGTTTCAAACTTTATGGAGCAGATGGACGTGTATGGGTATGGAGACAACCTCATGAATCCATGGACCTTGCATGTCAGCAGGGAACTGTTGAAGCTGGATGAGGCTCTGTAAGTGTGTGGGGTGTGTGCAGCCGGAGTGATACGAGAACCCTTATACGTCTAGATAAGACTCTGACAGGTGACACGTACGTAAGCATCCTGTCTGATCACCTGCATCCATTCATGCCCATTGTGCATTCCGACGGATTTGGGCATTTACAGCAGGACAATGCGACACCCACACATCCAGAATTGCTTCAGAGTGGCTTCAGGAATAATGTTCTGAGTTTAAAAACTTTTGCTGGCCGCCAAACTTCTCAGACATAAACATTATTGAGCATATCTTGGATGCCCTGCAAGGTGCTCTTCAGAAGAGTTCTCCATCCCCTGATGGACAGTCCTGCAGGATTTATGCAGTCAGTTTCCGCCAGCGCTACATCCGACATTAGTCGACTCCATGCGACGTCGTGTTGCGGCATTTCTGCTTCCTCGCGGGAGCCTTACACAATATTAGGCAAGTGTATCAGTTTCTCTGTCTCTTCAGTGTACATTTTGGCTGCTGAGACGTTTCTGCCTCAACATCAAACTTCAAAATTCCTTCCTCCAATATTCAATTCTTAACTCTTCTTCACGTCCAAAATTTCATATTTCCAAAAGGAAACAACTTGTTCTGATCCAGAGCTCCTTAGCTAAGCCACACCATCATCAAAGTATCTCGCCCAAAACTCGACTGCAACTAGTTCTCCGCACTGCTGTTTTCTCTAGCGCTCTGTTTTGCTCAACAAATTTTTCTTAATACTCAAAGACAATGTATACATTCATGTGTCCAAGCATTGTAAATGTATCAGTGGAAGTTAAAATCTTTGTAATCATTCTGTTACGCAAATGAGTAATGCACTCGTTCTACGGAAAAGTATGTCTCAGTAAATCAATGTATAAGAAATACAGTCGGCAAATTAGTTTTATAAATAAAATTTATTTATAATGTAAGTGTCTAAAATTGCTCTATAAAAATTGATCTATACAATGTTTCTATTATATTTAAAGTAGGTAACTTTCTCCTTATACTACTGATTTAACTAGGACACTTTGTGCCAGTTATAGGCGTGGCACTGCAGTTCGATCGATCTATCACAGGTGTGAGCACTGAACGTGAAAGTTTCGTAAAACGTGTACTGCTGCGAATGAAGATTGTAATGATCTTGTTGCTAGCCAGTGATCAAATGAAGAAGCTGATGGTGTCCGATATATAAGCCGGAAGCTAGTTTCCTTGTAATTTTTCCGACAGTCTAATTATACGCCTGCATCCCTTTAAATACTACAAATTATCCTGAACAGTTGTTCGGTTGGTACTTTGCTTCTGTAACTGACATAAACTGCTTCGTCTGCAATGAAGGTGATAATTTTGAAAGCATTAGCAGTTAAACAAGTCGGGGCAGTGAACGGTCAGAAATTATGAATAGTAAATAGGGTAACGTTTAAGGTCAAATTAAATAATAAGGGCGATATTCCTACTGAAGAACAAGTTATAAACATAAGGACAATGTCGCTACCCTCATGGTTTAGAGAATTTTCACACCCTTTACGAGGTGCTTTGTTCTTATTCGCACACCAGATGTTAAGTCGTAGATGCGAAGACCTCGAGCTACGGAGCTCGACACACTGTGGGTGTTAGAGCGACCCTATTTAATCTTCCCTGGCGGATTTGAAGCGTGTGAGGAGATTAGTTTCACAGGAGCGCCCGAGGACAACCCGAGGCATAGCTCTCGCCCAGCTACCTGCAGGTTGAGGGTGCAGTCCTGTACATGACCGCTAGTCTCCTGGATATCTACTGTGACTTAGTCAGGCCAGGTACTAAACATTCAATCAGTACGATTTTAAAAAATTAAATGTTCTCTTGTCGATAAGTACTATTTTAACCGTTCCCTGCTTATACAAATGACTTTACTTTGTATTTCGTGAAATTAAGAAGTATTTCGCGTTTCCAGACGCTTTCCTAGAGCATTTGAAAGTGAAATTGGGATCATTATCTCTTTGATAACAACTGTGGATGTAGTAGTTGTGAAGGTACCTGAGTGCCGGCAGCTGGTGGCCGAGCGGTTCTAGGCGCTTCAGTCTGGAACCGCGCGACCGCTACGGTCGCAGGTTCGAATCCTGCCTCGGGCATGGATGTGTGTGATGTACTTAGGTTAGTTAGGTTTAAGTAGTTGTAAGTTCTAGGGGACTGATGACCTCAGATGTTAAGTCCCATAGTGCTAAGAGCCATTTGAACCAAGGTACCTGAGTGCCTTGGTTACTGCCAGTTTTTAGCTATGTAAGGGTGAATACGAGTTATGATACTGGTATTACCGCATTGAAGATATTCCTCTTTTTGTATAATTCCAGCCATGAATCCACAAAGAACGCAAAGTGACTACTGTTACTAAAATATACGATAGTGAGCGACCGATAGCGCAGCAGAATGTAAAAAGGCATTCCACATCCTTTAAATTAACACATAATTCTATGCATGTACTTCAATCGCTCTAAAACCACCAACAAGTATGAAAACTTTTTTTTAAAATAGAGAACTGCATTCTTCCTGTACGTGACTGCTGCTC
This sequence comes from Schistocerca piceifrons, assembly GCF_021461385.2. NCBI lineage: Eukaryota > Metazoa > Arthropoda > Insecta > Orthoptera > Acrididae > Schistocerca > Schistocerca piceifrons. The sequence goes on from NC_060138.1 coordinate 52,313,976, forward strand.
TCCTAGATATCTACAATGACTTATTGTCACACCAAAGACTAAATATTCGATCTGTAATGTTTTCTTAAACAAAGCTTTCTCTTGTTGCTAATTGCCGTTATAACAGGTCCCAAGCTACATAATTGCTTTTACTTCGATTTTTGTGAGGTTGTTTGGTTACACAGCATATATGCAAGCAAAAAATTGAGGGCAGAGCACTGTTAAATAATTCATTACACGGTAAGAGTCGAGATCGCGTTGTCCTGGTGTTTTCGGACAAAACATATTTACCTCTTCCTTCCTTCTTTCCTAGCTACCCTCGCAGCTGGAATCGCTCTTTACATCGCGCTGCACGCCGGCGACTTAGTGAAAATTCAGACACGGTGTCTTGTGAACCATTTGGGATGGCCATTACTTACTGAACTGCGGCTTCTAGGAATTTTGGTGACGATGATACGTGACTGCACTGTACTGACATGATTACATTTTGCATGTTTTGTAGGTGCAGTTGTGTATAATGCACACAAACTCCGTGCCCAGTAAGTATACGGACAGCAGGACGTTCATAGGGAGAGCAGTATTGGTGGGGGCTGGAGGGGAAACACCACGTGCTGGAGGGGTAGTGTCGTTCTAACCTGAAGCCTACACTCACGCTTTCTGCAGGTATTAAGCGTGGCCCCTTCACACCTGTACTTGAAAGGTGACCATTCAAGCTGATCGGTTACCTATTCTTTGGTTAATGAATCCCGCCGAAAATGAAGGGATCTATATTAGCCTGGTTCTTTAACCATTTCAAACTTACAGAGAAGAGTCACGAGGGGGAATTTTGAGTAAAGTCTTCACATTTCTCTTGTTGCCATGTTCAAATTTGCTTTTTTCGCCAAAAATCAGTGGAATTTACTCAGTCTCACCAAAGCAAAACGTTGTCCATGCGCAATTGCGAGACATTTCTGAAATAGTGCTTTATTAAGTTTATTAAGCGAGGAACTGAGAAAAAGTAAGGTCAGCATTTTAGGAAGAAGCACATCCTCGGTACAAAATAAATGTGTAATGATTTCACTTACGTCGTTCCAGAACCCATTGCACTTCTCCTTTCATCAGCTACCGATGGCCCTTGAAAACTGCATTCATTCATTGGAAAAGTTTGTAGTTAATGGAATAACACAGAAGATAGCAAAGTTTAACCATACGGAAGAATACTCTCCTCTTCGTCTGCTATCATTTTGCAAACTCTCATTTCGATATCTCAAACCGTTTACGAAATATGAGGAATGTTGTGGATACTTCACTCTGGCTTTATCGCTGGCGCGGTGCGATCGCAAATGAGTGCATTACGTCAGATCAGTTTTCTTGGGTGTGGTGACAGATAGAGACAAATGGTTCAAATGGCTCTGAGCGTTATTGGACTAAACATCTGAGGTCATCAATCCCCTAGAACTTAGAACTACTTAAACCTAACTAATCTAAGGACATCACACACATCCATGCCCGAGGCAGGATTCGAACCTGCGACCGTAGTGGCCGCGCGGTTCCAGACTGAAGCGAATAGAATCGCTCGGCCACAGCGGCCGGCCAGATAGAGATCTCAGCTCAAGAAAAACTGAGTAAGTTAGCTAAATTTCATAACCAACAACATAATATGTAATATGCACCAAACGCAGAATAGTACCGACCTCTATTTTTCATTGCAAACTTTTTCGAAGTTTGCGCAGTGTTTTACTTCCAAGTAAATATCACAATTACTATTACCATTAACGAAATGATGGCAAATCATATTGTAATAAACCAGGTATATAAAGCTAGAAGTAAAGTAAAAATTAGTTTTTACGGTATGGTTTCTGTAAAATCGTTTGACAAAGGCTGCTGGGCGTGTGCGTCGATTTTGTCATTAACGACCGACCGAAAGGTGGCTTGTCAGACTCCCATTCTGAATAAACGAATGAACTCTCACAGCGCTTTGGACGAAAACTGCTCACTTCGAATCCGCCACCGTATCCTGAGCGACATGTATCATGCCCATAAGATTAAATTAGGCTTTGTCCAAACATCCAAAGGCCAATGTTGCTCTTTCACTACGTCATTCGTGAATACGGGTCGAATTTCATCTTACTTTCCCAATCATCTTAATACTGTAATGTGAATTTGAAACTAATTAAGAGTGTTTTATGCTTTTGGGAATATGCGGTATTTGTAGTATTACGTGGACCGATTCAGTACATTCGTGTCTGTGGGTCATGAATTTCCGTGTTTATTTTGAATACCAGTAACTGAAACAATCTAAAAATTCTTAGTTATTAATATCTCCTGAAGATATTATTTAAGATTACGAACTATTAGCGTGCGTGGAACATATTCCAGTTTGTCCTGAATAGTAGCTGGTGAAAGCGCAATGTGTTATGAATGATCTGCTTTCAATAGAATCTGACACCTGAAGCTCCCTTCATCAGATGAAATTCTTACTTGATTTTCTAGACGATATCAAGCCCAGGTAAGGTATATCACAAGTTGCAGAGAACTAGGAGACACGTGTTGCAATCATGAGATTTCGGGACATATCTGCAATTCATTCTGTGGCTGGCAGGCATTAGGGTATACAAAAAGCAGTTCTATACGCACCTCACTCGTGTGCTCTACAAAGAAATACGTTTCTACACTTGTCAGTTCTATTGAAACGAGTGAAGAACATGAATATACTTTGGTCTTATTTTAACGGATGTTAGAGGCCTGTATATATTGTTGCCCTATGGAACTTCGCTCACGTCCATATATTTCTGTATCAGCAGTCGTATGGCATTACCTGTTCATTCATGGGTAGAATCACACAAAAAGGGGAATATGTTCAGAGCATTAACACCGGTATCATAACTCAAATACACACTTAGATAGAAAAAAGCTAGTAGTAGTGACGGCATTCAAGGTTACTGGTGATGCCTTTACAACTCCTACGTCCAAAGTTATTTTTTAACAGACAACCTTCTGAGTTTCAACTTGAAATGCTCTAGGCTCGTTTCCTGAACCGCGACGTTCTGGAGCGAGAATCATCGGCAAAGTCGTCTTAATACGGCTCGCCATAACCGAAAGCCTATTCACAGTACTTTGCTAAAAGTTTGTCTTTTCTGTTATTATAAAATCTCAGTGTGTACGGTTATATAGTACACAGGATTTTTTCTTGTTTGAGGACTCTGTGTATTGGTATAGTGTAGTAATTACGGGAAATAGTGGAGAGCTCTCGGAGTAATATGTTGGTAACTGTTCTTAGCAAACTGAATTTAATAAATTGCATTTATTTTGGTTACCCAACTGTAAAAGATAGCATGAGAACATAAGCTGATCACTTTCTGCGAGAGCTTTGGTTAAATTATTTGTTGTCAAGCGCTCTCATAAATGCTTTTGGTAGAGTGTTCTAACTTGTATAAATTCAATGGCAAGTACACTCTAGCATTGTTAGTGTATAGATTATGGTAAAAGAACTGTTTCCTGGACTGCCTGATTTTTTTTTTTTTTTTGTTTAATTTCAACTTAAGCGATTCAAATGCAATTATGTTCAGTGGAGTTTGTTTTAGAAAATTGATGTAATACTATTGTTTAAATTTTGTTCGGTATTGACTTTGCATAAACCCTTGTAAGTGAATGTCAGAAAGCAAAACAAAAGGATTTCAGCGTGAGATGAAACTGATTAACTAATGAGTGTTGGACCTTAAATAAAGGAAGAGAATAATACTTGCCATTAGCAAAATAAATGAAATAGAAGGGCACAATGTCGACTGTTCTGCTAATGTATAATAAAAAGGTTGAAAATTAATAAACGTTTCTAATAAACAGTGTTCGACTTTCAGTGTACAACAAGTCCGCACAATTTCCCGACTAAATCCGTGGCTATTTGCCTTTCAGAAACTAGATGACAATGCTGAGGGCGTTATCGATACAAACGCACATATAACTAATTCAATTATGAAAAATTGCTCTGGGAAGTTTAACGAGATAATTGCAAGAAGTCCGTGGTACAGTGCTGCTGTATTTATTCGTATTTAATTCAACTTGCTCCTGTCTTTGAGTATCATACAGCTGTCGGCCGCTGTGGTCCAGCGGTTCCAGGCGCTTCAGCCCGGAACCACACGTCTGCTACAGTGGCATGTACGCATCGTGCCTCGAGTATCGATGTGTGTGATGTCCTTAGGTTAGTTAGGTTTAAGTAGTTCTAAGTCTAGGGGACTGATGACCTCAGATGTTAAGTCCCATGGTGTTTAGAGCCATTTTGAAGCATCACACGTACTTTACTAACGTGAAACAGAGATAGCAGAATGTAAAAACGTATTGCAATTGTTGTGCACAACAGAATAATACAACTTCACAAAGAGACGATGTGGTCCATTCTGAGGTTAAAGGGAAATTGACTATTATGAATTTGAGTAGGAGCAAAGCAAGTATGAAAAGTACGAGACCAGAAACACTACGTGGCAAAAATACACACATGACAGTTACCACGTCTATAAAAGTGAATTCACAACAAAAAAAAATCTGGACGTTTTGTTTGTTGTTAAGAAAACATCCTGTTCACTAAATCGCCGCCTTGGTGGTCGAGCTGTTCTAGGCGCTACAGTCTGGAACCGCGCGACCGCTACGGCCGCAGGTTCGAATCCTGCCTCAGGCATGGGTGTGTGTAATGTCCTTAGGTTAGTTAGGTTGAAGTAGTTCTAAGTTCTGGGGTACTGATGACCTCAGAAATTAAGTCCCATAGTGCTCAGAGCCATTTGAACCATTTTTGTTGACTTAATCAAGTTTTAATTATTTGATCAATGTGCTGACTCAGGGCTGTTAAGGAAACTTTCATCTTTGTTATTAAGTGCTGTCCCCTACCATGCTGGCTTACTCTGCAATTGACCTAGTGAAGTCTGTGTGATCTATGACATGTAAAATGCACTTTGACATAAACCCGCTAGTAAATGTTTTAGCTATTCATTTATATCTGTTGAATATGCCTGTGATATTAGGCGAGGATTAATACCAATACATATTGGAATGATAGTATTCATAAACACTAGGATATACGATGAGAAAAAAATATTTAGAATGTCCTTATTAATGTATTATAAGTGCACACGCATTGAATTCTTCCTCCCTCACTTTAGAACTGCACTGTTATTTTTCACAGTGTCTACAGGTTATGATAGAATGAGAGACACTTGCACTGTTTTCACCACTGCTTTGTTTATATTTTAGGTTTGATATATCTATGGTAGATTTCAATATATCATGTAACTGATGATGGTGTTTCTGGATTAGATAATGGCGTCTGTTCATATAATATGATTTGGCATTATAATGTGCATATAACATAATTTTTCACAAGTGTGCTTTCCTTTAATTATTAGTTGTACAGTTATTGAGTTGAGGGTTACTGATCTCTTTGGTTCCAGTTAACGGTAGTTGCCTGCGCTGTATTCTTCGTAGTCTTCGTTTCTATTTCACCTTTTATCAATATGCTATATCTCATTGTATCATAATGGGCTATGTTTTTCCATGATTATAAAATACCACTAATTCTTTTATTTTACGTGACAAACCTCATGGTGTCCACTGACATTACGTTGTACATATAAGACACATTTGTTTACACTACTTAACTACATCAAGTAAAAACAATAGTACTTATATACAGGGTGGTCGGAGATTCCCATTACAAACTTCTAGGACATGTAGAGGGTAGTGAGTACAGAACATTTTGAATATGAACCCATGTTCGGAATCTTATCGTTTCCGTTCTGCGACAGTTTCAATTCAGACGTGTACCTCGTCAACGTCTGCTTAGGGCAAGAGAAACGTCTCAGAGTTCCCTGTCCTGGTATGCAACAGTGTAGACACGATGACGTTTACTACGTCAAACGATCCCCAGATGTCACTTATTGTCTGCTTTGCTGTGAGACCGAGTCAATACTTGTGCATCACCGATGGAGGAAACATGGTCCAGTAAGCGTTTGCGGAATACACAGACATGCTCCTTGTGTATGGCGAAGCTGGAGGTAACGGAAGAGCTGCTAGTTGGCTGTATCACGAATGTTTTCCACACCATCACACTCCATCGCACATACTGTTAGCCCAAGTTACACAACGGCTACGAGAAACGGATAGCTTCACCGTGGGGAGGCAGGACTGTGGCGCTCCACGGCGACGCCGCACTCCAGAATTTGAAGAAGGTGTACCGTGACGCATAGAAGATAGCCCGTCAACGAGTTCGTGCACAATTGCGCATGAAATGGCTGTTAATCACAGTACCATCTTGGACGTCCTGCATGAACAACAATTACATCCGTACGACTTACAAAGGGTACACGCTATGGATCCAGCAGACTTTTGACAACGTGTCGCCTCGTGCACCTGGTTCCTGCAGCGTTGCATCGACGCGTCCCTGTTTTCACGTCGAGTTCTCTACACAGATGAATGTAGGTTCACAAGGGATTGTGTTCTGAACGCTCGAAATAGTCATGTCTGGGCGGACGAAAACCCTCATGACACGTATGTTCAGGGATTTCAAGACGGGTTTGGAATTAACGTGGGGGCAGGTATTCTGGACGGTCATGTGATTGGACCATACCGCCCTCCGTACAAGCTCACAAGTCCCACATACTTAGTCTTCCTACGACACGTAACGATCCCGTTCTTGGAAGCTGTGCCATTGAATGCCCGTCAAAAAATGTGGTTTGAGCATGATGGAGCAACACCTCATTTTTCACTGTCTGTCCGGAGACATCTCAACAGACGGTACGGTGAAGGATGGATAGGCCGTGGTGGTCCAACCGCGTGACCGCCAAGATCGCCGGTTTAACCCCTATGGACTACTGCTTGTGGGATCGTATGAAGAGCCCAATTTATGAGACACCTGTAGAGACAGAGGAAGATCTGCTGGCACGAGTTCTGGCCGCTGCACAAGACATTGAAGAGACACCAGGTGGGATGGAGAGAGTGTACCAGAACATGCTTCGGAGGTACAATGTGTGTAACAACGTTGATGGTCGCCACATCGAGTAGCTGTTGTAATGCATCAGTACGTTGCAGCTGGTGCCGCAGATGCTGGGTTCTTGTTGTTGTCGACTAATGTAAACCATAAGGTGTAAGTATTAACGGAAATGAGTAAGTAATCGCGGAACAAGTCAGTATTCTTTAGAAATGGATTGCAACTGTACTGGGTCACGCTTAAGTACATTCCTCACGTGGGTGTGGATGAGATAATCATCTGCATTGAAACTGTCGTAGAACGGAATCGATACATTATGTACTCACTACCCTCTACATGTCCTAGAAGTTTGTAATGGGAATTTCTGACCACCCTGTATGTATGCTTAAATATCTCCATGTATTCATGATTTTGTAGAAAAATTTGTTAATCTACTCCGATTGTTGTGATAACAGCCATGGGTGTATCATTGGTGTAGTACCGTACATAATTGCTTCGTTAGCACCCACAATTATAAATGGAGGTGCGGCAAAACATGTTGTCTAACTGGAACAATGTTACGCAAATGCTGATTACATTACTTAGTAAAACGTCATCAACTGCTGTATGAATGACTTTACTATTATGCGTTTCGGGGTAACCAATCATCCGATACCTACGAAACAGAGGATACAATGTCATGTAATGAAAGCAACAGACAGGACATGGTGCATCACAACAACATGAAAAATGACAAGATAAAGCTATGTACCAGGTACATCGACGTGTTCAGGGAATTGAATTTATATGTACGAGTGTGGGAACTTAAATTGTGGTAACTATATATTCACAACCGATACAAAAGAGTTAGATGTTTGCACATGTTACTGTCCTTCAAAGTAGTTACCAGCGTTGTGTAGAACCCGTTGACAGCGATGTGGAAGACGTAGTATACCGTTAGCAGAGTCTGTTCTGTTGATGGTGCGAATGGAGCTGTCTAAATTTATGGTGATTCTCGTGTACGACTGTGATGGGGTTATCTTAACGTATTACGTTCCTCCACGGCAGACCGTCAATGCACAGTAATGCTATTCGTTTTCGGAGCACCACCTGCGACCAATTATGCGAAAGAAGCGACGACCCTTTCTGCGCAAACCACCCATCATTCTGCACGACAATGCGCGGAGCGTACAGCGCAGGCTGTGGCTACTCTGTTCGGTCCATGTGACTGGGAAGTACTGTAACATCCACCACACTCCCCGGACTTAAGTCCTTGTGACTTTGATTTGATTCCGAAGATGAAGGAAATACTTCGTGGTATTCGCTTCAGCACTGTTCCAGAGATTCGACAGGCAGCACTCCGCTCCTTTCGCACCATCATCAGGAAAGATTCTACCAACGGTGTGCTACGCCTTCCACATCACTTTCAACGGGTTCTACACAAAGGTGGTGACTAATCTGAAGGACAGTAACAGGTGCAAACATGTAACTCTTTTCTATCGGTTGTGAATAAATAGTTTCCACTATTTATGTTCCAACCCTCGTACATATGTAACTGCCAGAGACAGACTCTCAGTTCCGTAGTCATATCAACAACACGAAACCAAATTATTCCTGTAGGCGGCGATAATGCACCCTGAGGCGTAGCATCTTACCTCCCCATCGCACCCCCCTCAGATTTAGTTACAAGTTTGCACAGTGGATAGGCCTTGAAAAACTGAACACAGATCAATCGAGAAAACAGGAAGAAGTTGTGTGGAACTATGAAAAAATAAGCAAAATATACAAACTGAGTAGTCCATGTGCAAGATAGGCAAAATCAAGGAGAGTGCGAGCTCAGGAGCGCCGTGGTCCCGTGGTTAGCGTGAGCGGCTGAAGAACGAGAAGTCCTTGGTTCAAGTCCTCCCTGGAGTAAAATGTTTATTTTCTTTATTTTCGCAAAGTTATGATCTGTCCATTCATTGACGTCTCTGTTCACTATAATAAGTTTAGTGACTGTGTTTTGGGACCGCACCGCAAAACCGTGCGATTAGTAGACGAAAGGACGTGCCTCTCCAATGGGAACAGAAAATTTTTGATCCCTAGGTCATAGGTCAACCGATTCCTCCGCAGGAAAACACGTCTGATATATTCTATACGACACTGGCGACGGCATGTGCGTCACAAGACAGGAATGTGTTGTCGACCCACCTCACTTGTACGTTTGGCGAATTGGTAAAAAGATTCTTCTACCTTGCCCGATTTAGGTTTTCTTGTGGATGTGATAATCACTCCCAAAAAGTGATGAAAACATAAGAGTTTGTCACATAAACTGAAAATAAAAAGTTAAACTTTTCACTCGAGGGAAGACTTGAACCATGAACCTCTCGTTCCGCAGCTGCTCACGTTAATCACGGGACCACGAAACTCGTGAGCTTGCTTTTTCCTTGATGTTACGTATCTTTCGCATGGACTACTCAGTTTGTATATTTTGCTTATTTTTTCATAGTTCCACACAACTTCTTCCTGTTTTCTCGATTGATCTGTGTTCAGTTTTTCAAGGCCTATCCACTGTGCCAACTTGTAACTAAATCTGAGAGGGATGCGATGGGGAAGTTCCCTTGTTAGTACGAGTCACGCACAAGACAGGTGGTGTCAGAGTACGTAGTTAATATGCGATCTGGTAGAGGTCACTAACTAACCGCCACCGAGGTACAGTCAAAATAGTCATTTTTGTTTGCGGTTTGGTTTGCTTAATTTTCTAATTCCTTCTTAATTAGTGTTATAATTGTGCTCAGTTGTGAGAGTCCATGAAGGTGTGAATATAACATAATGTTTTATGTAAATTTTTATACTGTACATTGAAATAAGTAGTCTTGTTGGGAATGTTCGAGGATGATGTGTTGTACCCTCTCCACAAAAATTTTATAAATGACAATATTATTTAAGAATGCTAACCTCCCTAGCAATTAAATTTAATGACAATAAAAAAGAGAATCGCAATCTCACCCAAATAGAAGTTCCTCACAAAAAAATGAAAGTCAATTCAGTGATAAGAAAATCTCAGTGATAATGATAACTCAATCAAACCGAAATATCGGTCTTTGGCCCTGTGCAAAAAAAATCAGAATTAATTTCTTACCTCAGTATAACTGCATGTCAAATCTCTGCTCCTATTGTTGGCCACGGCTTGGAGGAAATGCATTGCAAATAATATATATTTTTTTTGAAATTTAACTGAAATTTTTCTTTAAGGGAAATGGAAGGAAATCGTTGGTTCAATTAAATGATTTTTTTTTTGTAAAAAATTGCTTTAAAATCAAAATTATTATTGGGGCACTTGTTGAAAATTAATTACAATAAATAAACTTTACATTATCTGATGGTTACCTACAGTAACAATATACCTCATTCAGCATCTTGACCAGAATGCCATGTCGACGCTCGCCGACTCCTCACACACAACTGCACTCGGCTGCTACTACCGACATACTGCACTGCACACAGACTGCCCACTGACAGACTGCTCGCAACTGTGCTACACGACTACTACTAGCGTACTGCTGGCAACACTCGCGCGGTCAAGCGCAGACTAACTACGATAAATGGCTCTGTGGTCAAAGATTTTATCACGCCTCACCATCGCTGCTACGTTACATACGTGTTTCATAACCCTCCACTGGGGGGGGCAAAAATTTGGCAGCGATGGTGAGTCATTTGGACTTGCCGTCGCAAGAAATTTTTACAATTTACAGAATATTCAAATTTAGTACATAAATTAAATGTGGTGCACACGCACCGAGTATAAAATATATCAGACAAAGACAAAATGTGAGTACAAAACATAGTAGCAAATCAGAAAAATGTATATAAAAATTATTTGACAGATAACAAAGTGCACACACACAGAAAATTTTTTTTAGCATTTTCAGAACAAATAAACAGAATGGCAAAAAAAAAAATCATGTTGACAAGTGACGTGAGTGCACATGCACTGCAGTTGAGAACATATCAGCAAATGACGAAATGTATATACAATGAGTAACTAATGACATAAGTGCATACGCACTGAAGTATTGAACATACAGAATGAGTACAAATCATATTGAAAAATGAGAAAAGTGCACAGGCACTGAAGTTCAGTAGAAAACATATTAATACCTAACATAAGTGCACATGCACTGTAGTTGAGAACATATCATCAAAATAAAAAATGTATATACAATATAAAAGACAAGAGTGCACATATACTGTACTTCAGAACAAATCTAAAAATGTCTTTAGCATTTTCGCAATAAATAAACATAATGGCAAAAAATCATGTCGACAAGTGCCATAAGTGTACTCGCACTGGAGTTCAGCGAATCGAAAAAGAAAATGTATAACCCATGAACATAAATGATGTTAGCAAAAATGATTTTCACTATGTGACAAGAATTAGGATAGGAAAGGGAAGGATTGCATCATGGTTGTAGCACTTTAGATTGCACACAGCTGTTCTGAAAGTCCATATCTTTCCACAGAAGTACAACACCAAGTGACACAATTTGAAGTTCTTTTCCCATCAGAATTTATTAGCGTAGCCAAGACACTGAACTGTCGTAGTAATGTTCCATGTTTTCATTTTGGCAGTACATCAGGTACACCAAACAGTGGGACCATAATAACGTCTTCATCGCTCACGGTGGTGGACAGCATGTCGTGTCAACACCACGCTCTTACAAGGCACACCAACGTAGAATTAGTGCAAAAACCAAATATAGTGCTCCATGATCACTAGGATAGACTGGACAAATGGACATTGCAGTAATTCAGGGTAGTTAGCTCATAAGGTGAAGGACATTAAGTCACATACCATTCTTCATTAGTAGTTTGCGGCATTCATAGCCCAGTTGTTGAACATTTCTGTACCATGTATGTAGTATTACAGAAAAATGTTCATTAATTGTTTTACATAGAATCAGTAACCTTCTTTTCCTAGTTACAAAGCATTATGAAATAATCGCATTCTTTTGCAGTTACAAAGTATAGCATAGTTAATTAATCATTTGTCATTCCAATATAGTATTAATCATTAGCCTTCTCCTAATTACAAAGCATTATAAAACAAGCACATTCCTTTCCAGTTACAAAGTATGGCATAGTTAATTAATCATTTGTCATTTCAATATAGTAAGAATCATTAGCTTTTTCCTAATTACAAAGCATTATTAAACAATCACATTCTTTTCTAGTTACAAAGTATCAACATTGAAAACAAGAGCTAATTAATGGCATAATTAATAACATAATTCATTGAGTGACATTAATTATTGGCACTCAGTGGCCAGCAAGTATTGAATAGAATAAAACATTGTTCATCATTCAGTATTATTCAGATCATTATGAAGTCATCATTAAAAATCAGTTAATTACAATCATAGCATTAATAATCATGGCCATTATAAGTAGTCTCATTACAATAAACAGTGGCAGTCCTTGGCCAGTTACAAAGCATTATTTTATGTATATATATTTTTTTGTATCATTAAGAAGCCATTACTGAAGTGACATACTATTCAGAGCTGATCAGCATTACTCAGAACTTTCTCAAACTTGTATCACTATTTGGGACTGGTAATACATTTTTTTTGTTAGCAATGCATTGCGTTGGGATCGATAATTAATTGCTGAGGCATAACACTATTAGCTTTTGACCTATTGCTGCAAATGAGGATAGGTAACGTCATTCGTCATGAGTCAGCTGTAGCAAGGTTATGTAACAAGGCAGTATATGTGATCACATTTATAAATGATAGACACAAATGGGTAAAAAAATAAAAATGGAAGTACTAGAACAGGTATAACAAGTAACAGGTTTAGCAAGTATCATGAAAAGCTTCTCCTGGAAAAAATACAAAATGGATTATTGACCTGAAAGAAGAAACGCACACTATGCTGAAAAGTAGTGAACTTCGAATTAACAAGTAGTGAAACGTGTATAAAATGTGTTCCATAGCTGTCCTTTCCAAAACTTTCCGTCATCCTACTATGCAATATAACACCTGCTGTCAAAACAAACTGCAACAAATACTTAAATAACTACATAGCATAAATACATAACTTCAACATTATCCTCATCTGTAAAGAAAAAACTTCATTACCCATATCATCAAAACTCCAATATCATCAGCACCTGTAAAGAAAAACTTCATTATTTATAGTAGCATATTCTTCATCATTATTCATCAGCATTCATTATCATCTGCAAAAAATCACTTCATTACTCATTATACAACTATTCCTTATCTCTAGCATATTTCATCACTAAAACTAAGATGTGTAGTTCTGTCTGACAGCCTGCATCAATCACCTTGTATTCTGAAAGAAAAAAATTAGTTAAGACTGCTATTCTACGATGAGTATAGTATATTCTTGTTAACGCTTGTTAATCCTGATCCATTTACTCTTCCTCATAAAGTTATTGCATCTTCTTTCGTTTATTCCGTAGGTGAAATTCCCATTTCTGTTGAATTTATTTCTTACACGCATCATTTCTTTCTGAAATTGATGAACAAAGATTAATGTCTTGCTTTTAAATCATATACCCACTAAATAATGACTGGTTTATGGTAACATAATTAACCATACTGCATAACATGACAGAAAACGTAATATGTCAAAGACATTGACAGTGTTCAGATGCAAAAATGTACACCGAATATCACAATGTAGCAGCAAAAATGTAAAACAGTCACGATCTTGAGATGTCATAGGGCAACAAAAATGTCAAAATCAACTGGTGTGTTATACCTTAACTATTTCACAGTGCATATAAACAAAACATGAAAACAATCGTACATAAAAAGACAAAATGTGATGTTCGTTGTGTTCAGCTTGTATAGAAGCGAGAATTAAAGACTTTAATGGAGAAAAATGTAACGAAATTAACATGTCATTAGATAACATTGCATAATTAGTCATAAAATACGTAAGTGTCTCTGAAAAAATATGCACGGTCTGATGTGTAACGACAAGAAAAGCGATTTGCTAATCTTACCTTGCCAGGCACTTGCCAAGAAAAAATACGATAATCATCAGTAATTAGTCATGTGAATATAATTGCATAAGTGGTCATAAAGATTAGTAAATGGTATCATAGCATGTTACATCATAAAGTGGTTTCATTCAATAAAGGGTTTAATATTTGACCAATGGTGGTTGCCTTTCGATTTTCTGGTTCTCAAAGTTTCGACGTGTACAACATTGGGATGAGGAATGCTGCGAATCCGATATGGACCTGCGTATAGAAGTTCAAATTTACTGCACTTACCTTTTATTCTGCTGGATAAATAGTGTGTACGCACTAATATCTTCTGTCCAACGTGAAAGTCGCGGCGTGTACAAACCTGTTTTTGCTGTCTTCACCGGCGCTCTGCGGCACGTTTGATGTTGTTCAGCGCAATGTCAATTATTTCGTGGTGTCTTAGTCGACGGCATTTAGGGAAGTTTACTAATTCTTTAATTTTGTTTGGTGGTTCAACGTTTTTCAGTATAACATACGGAGTTAGCATAGTGGATTCATTTGGAATGGAATTAATTACATCTTGGAATGAGAGTATGTGTGTATCCCAATCAATATGTCTTTTGTGGCAGTATATTTGGCACAGCTTACCAATTTATTTCATTAATCTTTCACAGGGGTTCGAAGAAGCAAGGTACTTGGATATACACTCCTGGAAATTGAAATAAGAACACCGTGAATTCATTGTCCCAGGAAGGGGAAACTTTATTGACACATTCCTGGGGTCAGATACATCACATGATCACACTGACAGAACCACAGGCACATAGACACAGGCAACAGAGCATGCACAATGTCGGCACTAGTACAGTGTATATCCACCTTTTGCAGCAATGCAGGCTGCTATTCTCATATGGAGACGATCGTAGAGATGCTGGATGTAGTCCTGTGGAACGGCTTGCTATGCCATTTCCACCTGGCGCCTCAGTTGGACCAGCGTTCGTGCTGGACGTGCAGACCGCGTTAGACGAGGCTTCATCCAGTCCCAAACATGCTCAATGGGGGACAGATCCGGAGATCTTGCTGGCCAGGGTAGTTGACTTACACCTTCTAGAGCACGTTGGGTGGCACGGGATACATGCAGACGTGCATTGTCCTGTTGGAACAGCAAGCTCCCTTGCCGGTCTAGGAATGGTAGAACGATGGGTTCGATGACGGTTTGGATGTACCGTGCACTATTCAGTGTCCCCTCGACGATCACCAGTGGTGTACGGCCAGTGTAGGAGATCGCTCCCCACACCATGATGCCGGGTGTTGGCCCTGTGTGCCTCGGTCGTATGCAGTCCTGATTGTGGCGCTCACCTGCACGGCGCCAAACACGCATACGACCATCATTGGCATCAAGGCAGAAGCGACTCTCATCGCTGAAGACGACACGTCTCCATTCGTCCCTCCATTCACGCCTGTCGCGACACCACTGGAGGCGGGCTGCACGATGTCGGGGCGTGAGTGGAAGACGGCCTAACGGTGTGCGGGACCGTAGCCCAGCTTCATGGAGACCGTTGCGAATGGTCCTCGCCGATACCCCAGGAGCAACAGTGTCCCTAATTTGCTGGGAAGTGGCGGTGCGGTCCCCTACGGCACTGCGTAGGATCCTACGGTCTTGGCGTGCATCCGTGCGTCGCTGCGGTCCGGTTCCAGGTCGACGGGCACGTGCACCTTCCGCCGACCACTGGCGACAACATCGATGTACTGTGGAGACCTCACGCCCCACGTGTTGAGCAATTCGGCGGTACGTCCACCCGGCCTCCCGCATGCCCACTATACGCCCTCGCTCAAAGTCCGTCAACTGCACATACGGTTCACGTCCACGCTGTCGCGGCATGCTGCCAGTGTTAAAGACTGCGATGGAACTCCGTATGCCACGGCAAACTGGCTGACACTGACGGCGGCGGTGCACAAATGCTGCGCAGCTAGCGCCATTCGACGGCCAACACCGCGGTTCCTGGTGTGTCCGCTGTGCCGTGCGTGTGATCATTGCTTGTACAGCCCTCTCGCAGTGTCCGGAGCAAGTATGGTGGGTCTGACACACCGGTGTGAATGTGTTCTTTTTTCCATTTCCAGGAGTGTATAAATCGGAGAAATGTTTCTAGCTCGTAACATATGTGTCCATATGCTAGAACGAAATTGAGATCCATTGTCAGAAATTACTCTCATCACATGCCCTAAATGAAATAGAAAATGTTTTACAAATGCTTTCGAAACAGTTTTAGCAGTAGCTTTGCGTAATGGAGTGAAAGTAACAAATTTTGAAGTGAGCTCAACAGCAACAAAGATGTAGCAAAAACCTCTGTTAGTTCTCGGAATCGGACCAAAATTATCTACAGCGGCCATATGTCTTAATTTAACAGGTATAATGGGATATAAAGGAGGAATATGTGAAGTGGTGTCTGATTTAGCTTTCTGGCAAATTTTACAAGACGCTAAAACTCGTCGTATAAGTTTCTCCATGTTAGCAAAATAACAGTTCTGTCTCAGTATAAGAAAACATTTTCGTGCTCCGTAATTGAGTGTACCAAATTAATTTGTTAACCAGTTCGTCAGGAATGCATAATAACCAATTGTTGCTGTCAGGATGAGAGCGGCGAAACAGAATGTCATTGCGTACAGTGTAATGGTTTCTAATCGTAACATTATTCTTATCTAGCCAAAGGTGTTTAATTTCTTTCCACACATTGTCTTTATTTTGCTCTTGTGCTATGTCCTGTAATGACGATGAAATAAAGTTTTCAAATGCAACTTGCTGAATGTACATGACACTGAAATTTGTTTTGCAGAAGTTGGTTGCTACGTCTTGCTGATTGTTGCTCAGAGAGCACGATAGTGCGTCTGCTATAACATTTTGTGTGCCGGGAATGTGAACTATTGTAAAATTAAATTCCTGTAAATAAAGTTTCCATCTACTTAATCTGTCGTGAGTAAATTTAGCCGAAAGTAAAAATTGTATCGCTCTGTGGTCTGTGTAAAAGGTGGTATGTCTGCCATAAAGAAAATGCCGAAATCTCGTGAAAACCCATACAACGCATAATGTTTCAAGTTCTGTAACAGAATAATTTCGTTCAGCAGGTGACAGAATGCGACTTGCAAATGCGATGTTTTTAATTGCTATTGAGCCATCTTCTTCAATTTCCTGGAATATGTGTACGCCTAAAGCCGTGTTAGAACTGTCGGTGGCAATGGAAAAATTTCTAGTAAGATCTGGGTGCGATAAAAGTGGTGCATTCAACAAAGCATGTTTCAGGTTCATGAATTCAGAGTGTGCTTGCTTGTCCCAAGACCAAATACTGTTTTTACCTGTTAATTGGCATAATCTGGGTGTGTCTAAAGCAGAGTGATGAATAAATTTAAGAAAAAATTAATTAAACCCAAAAAACTGCGTAATTGCTTCTTCGTCGTAGGAACAGTAATGTCACGTAGAGCTTGAAGTTTTTCCGGATCAGGCGCAATGCCTTCTGCTGAAATTACGTGTCCAAGAAATTTTATAGAAGTTTTGCCAAAGTGCGATTTACTAAGATTAACTGTGAGTACTTGTGAATGAAAAGTTTGCAACAGTTGTTCAAGAATCATATTGTGTTCAGACCAGTTAGCTTCTGCGATAAGAATGTCGTCTACATACGTCGTAATTCTGTCATTAAGTTCTGTTGGAAGTATTGTGTTCAAACCGCGAATAAAAGCTGTAGAAGAAATAGTTAAGCCGAACGGTAATTTACAAAATTGATAACAGTCGCCAAAACAGAGAAAAGCTGTATATTTTCTGCAATTCGGATGAAGCTGAATTTGCCAAAATCCCGATTTCAAATCTAATGTGGAATAAATAGCTGTACCGTGAAATTTCTGTAGAAGTTCCTCTAATGTCTGTGGTCGATCAGTTTCATTAATAATAATGTCATTAATGTGACGTGAATCAAGTACAAGGCGAAGTGAGCCATCTTTTTTCTTAACAATATGTAGCGGGTTTATGTACGGACTAACTGCCGGTTCTGTAATTCCTTGATCAAGCATATGCTGCAATTCTTTTTTAACTTGTTCTCTGTGAATATATGGAACGGGATAATGCTTTGCTTTAAATGTGTCGTGCTGTTTGACTTGAAATTCATACATAAAACCGGACATAGTACCAGGAATGTTGTCAAAAACTGGAGCTTGCTGTAAAAGAATTTTGTATAGCTGCGTGCGTTCGTCGTCTGTATTTGCACTGCTCTCTTTAACCTTATCAGAAATCATCTGTATTACGTCGTAGTCAGCTTCGTCTGGAGTATTATAGTTATGTACGTATGTATCCGTGAACAATGCAGAATTACAGTCTACGTTACGTGTTGCGGAAATGACCTCTGTGCGGTTAATTGTTTGTTCTTCCGCAGACAATGAATGCTGAAACTCTAAAGCCAATTGTATATTTTCATCCTTCAACATTAAATAAGAATTCTGGAAATCAATAACTGCGTCGTGTAGCACCAGAAAATTCGTACCTGAAATAACGTCTGTTGTCAATAAAGGAACAATCCAAAAATTTGAGTGGAAAGTATGACCTCCAATACAAAATGATAAATGCGTCTGTAATTTAACGTCTACTCCTTTACTCGATACTGCTCCTTTTACTTTTGTTTTGCCTAAAGGTAATGTCGGATAGGTATTCTCTTTGTTACACTCGTTATAAGTTTCTTCATTTATTACTGATATAGGTGATCCGGAATCCATTACTGCTGAGAATTTCGATGAACCAATTTTAATTTCGATGACAGGATGTGAAATGGTTTTTTGAACAACTGGTCTTTCCTACAAGAGGGTGTCTCTGATATCGTCAAAAGTAATTACATTTTCGTGGACTACATTTTGCGTGTCAAAGGTAGTGCTAGTGTTACTGGAAGATGCGACTTGTACAGTATCTAGTCAGATTCTATCTGATGTGTTACTATTATTAGGAGGATTCTGTGGCATTTCTACTATTTGAACTGTTCTATTACTTCTTCCAGACGTATTACGCTCTGGATGATACCTACTGTCGGGTTCATTCATGAGAATATGTTCTTGTTGATTACTTTGTTGCTGGTAAGATTGACTGTTATTAAATGTACGCTGATAATTGTGCTCATCGTTTTTTCGTCTGTCGTGATAGTCATTCCTATACGGTGCATTGCGATAGGAATTGAAATACTGTCTTCTTTGTACGTAGTTGTTTCCTTGCTGTCGTGCGTTACTATTTGTTGGATCTGGGACTATACGTGCACGCGGCTGAACATTAAAGCCTGGTAGACCTTGTGCATTACATTGTTGGTTACGTATGCTAACCGGTTGACTTTCATGCTGTTGCGGTGGAAAACTTCTATTGTTACCAAAATGTGGTTCCTTTTGCTGATGATTTTGACGATATTGATAACAGAATTCTGTCTGTGATTTAAGTTCTGGTAGTTGCCGTTCCTAAAGCGTCTGTTACTTTTTCTATTGAAATTATGTCCCTGTTCATAATTACTGTAAGTTTGTTGACCTTGGTTATTATACGAAAAGTTTTTGTTTACAAAAGAATAATCAGATTGTTGTACTTCCAAGAGCTGTAACAAATCTCTGAATGCTGAAATATTTTCTTCTTGCTGACCCGTTAGAAGTGACACTCGTAAAGACCGTGGTAATTTAGAGATGCACAATTGTATAAGTGCGGATTCACTGTACGGTTCACTTAGGTACTGGTTTTGTTGCACCATGTGCTCAAAAAATTGCGTCACACTGGGAAAATTTGAGTTCTCGTAATTTGGCAAACTAATTAACTGATCTTTAATTCCGCGCTGTGTCGTCTTCGACCAATACGCTGACAGAAAAGCATTCTGAAACTCTTCTACTGAATAGCATTGCCTCGCGATCGGTCTCATACGAGTTGCCGGTTCGCCTTCCAAAAAACTGCAAATAAATTCAAGTTTGTGTGTTACAGGCCAAGTCGGTGGAAAAGCAAAACTAAACTGTTGTATCCAATCCAGTGGGTGAATCTGTGTTCTGTCGTTTTTAAACACTTTAAACTTTCTCACTGACAGAAAATGTTTGTAATCAAAATTATCGTCTCTGTGTGATGGAACAGGTTCAGGATTGTAAGAAAATCTGTTGAACTGTGGTTGTTCGGAATCTAAGTCCCGTACTCTCTGTAGATTACCAAAATTATACGCGCTGCGTGAGTCTGACAAATGTTCATAAAGTGGCGTCTGCTGTGATGCGTTATTAACTGAAATACTTTTCATCTCTGTTACTTCTTGTTGTAAACTCGACAATTTTCTACGCAACGTGTTATTAGACGAATCGATCTCATTAATTGTCTGCTGTAAATTTTGAAATTCAGGTGTTTGGTTAAATGAAATCGGTGCAGTATCGTCTGATTTATTATCATCATTACTTTCAATAGCATCAATACGACTGGCTAATTCATCATATTTTTCAGTCAGTATTTTTGCCTGATCATCGGTTTTAGAATCGGACGCATTAATCTGTTTTTGCAACTTATGTGTAGTTTCGCTCAGTTTTTTAACATCAGCTTTGATGACATCGCAATCTTGTGTTAGTTCTAATTGTTCGAATCTGTCTGTCACTGTTTGAATATTTACTGTGTGTGTATCTGTTTTTGATTTAAGATCAGAAATTTCATCACGTAATTCCGTGTTCAACTGTTCTATGGTATTAATTTTGTCAGACACTGTAGTAATATTATTGTCTACATACGTCTTCGCTTTCGCGAACATTTTACGTTTGTCTTCTTGTCTTTGTGCAGTGATTGTTTCTATGACTTGACGTTTGACTTTATTTTGATCCTGAATAAATTTGCGGAAACGCGTATCACTGTTTTGTATGTGGAGATTAAAACGTTCGTCAATCTGAGTGTTCTGTTGTTCGAATTTCGCGTCTATCTCGCGAAAGTTCTGCTGTCATTGCTTTAAACTCGTCACGTAATTGTGTAGCCTTTTCAGAGCATTGTTTAGCGACTGTACTAATTTCCGCTCTAAGTGTTTCTGTTGCGACTGTCTGCATTTCCCTTAATTCTTGCGCAACAGACCTAATTTCTTCGCTACTTTTCTTTGAGCTAGCCTCAATTTCCTCGCGTAACTGTTCCTTAGTGTCATGACACTGCGCGGCAACGGCTCTAATTTGTTCACTAATCTGTCTGGGATTGTCATCTAATTTTTCATTTAAGTATTGTTTGAGTTTTTCATTATCTTGTTTGTTAACTACACTCTGTTGTTTGACCTGTTCACTAAGTTTGTCTTGTTTTTCGTTCTGTTCGTTCCTAAACTGTAGCATTATTCCCATAAATTGTTCCAAAGTAACATTACCTACTCCATTATCTGTGCTGTTTGATTGTGTACCTGGAATTGCCGCACTTTGTGTGACCTTTTGGTCATTCTGCAATTTACAAAAAGGATTATCAGTCGGACCTACACTGTCACTCACTATTTCGGAATTAAATAAATCCGTCGTACTTTGTGTATCCTGTTCATTTTCATTAGACAAATTTGTCTGTACATTACTTGAATTTTCCAAATCGGGTGTGTTAAGCTGGGCAGCGCTCATTACAATAGGGCGCTCCGCATCATCGATTGTCGTCAAATCAACAGAAGACACAATCGAGTTCGTTTGTTCATCATTAAGGTCTACATCATTATTAATGGTTGGAACGCACTGATTGTCAGTGAACGCAGGATTGTCACAATTACTACCGGTCACGTTGTTTAAGTCGGTAATTTCGTTCATAATACCTCGCGATACACTATTCACAGTCTTTCGCGGCATTTTTGCAATGGTCACAATTATTGACAAAACAAATAAGCACAATGCACAAACAACACACAAATACAACAGAGCTACGAATTGCCGTTGACCTGTAGAAAGAAAGTCACAAGATTAGTAAAAGCGTTGCGCCAAATCCTAATTATATCTAAGCAAATAAGAGCAGATATCTGACTGTTTTTCAAAAGACTCTCAACGAAATTCAATCCTGGCAGGGTCGCCAAGTGTAACCTCTCCACAAAAATTTTATAAATGACAATATTATTTAAGAATGCTAACCTCCCTAGCAATTAAATTTAATGACAATAAAAAAGAGAATCGCAATCTCACCCAAATAGAAGTTCCTCACAAGAAAATGAAAGTCAATTCAGTGATAAGAAAATCTCAGTGATAATGATAACTCAATTAAACCGAAATATCGGTCTTTGGCCCTGTGCAAAAAAAATCAGAATTAATTTCTTACCTCAGTATAACTGCATGTCAAATCTCTGCTCCTATTGTTGGCCACGGCTTGGAGGAAATGCATTGCAAATAATATATATTTTTTTTGAAATTTAACTGAAACTTTTCTTTAAGGGAAATGGAAGGAAATCGTTGGTTCAATTAAATGATTTTTTTTTGTAAAAAATTGCTTTGAAATCAAAATTATTATTGGGGCACTTGTTGAAAATTAATTACAATAAATAAACTTTACATTATCTGATGGTTACCTACATTAACAATATACCTCATTCAGCATCTTGACCAGAATGCCATGTCGACGCTCGCCGACTCCTCACACACAACTGCACTCGGCTGCTACTACCGACATACTGCACTGCTCACAGACTGCCCACTGACAGACTGCTCACAACTGTGCTACACGACTACTACTAGCGTACTGCTCGCAACACTGGCGCGGTCAAGCGCAGACTAACTACGATAAATGGCTCTCTGGTCAAAGATTTTATCATGCCTCACCATCGCTGCTACGTTACATACGTGTTTCAGTGTGCATTAGTCATTGGTACTGGGAATTATGTTATCAACTATTTCGTCAGTTTGTAGTACTGCGAAAATGAGACTGACTACGGTAAATCTCTCCAAATCAGAAATTAGCATATTCGCATGTATTTTGGAAACTAGAAACTTCTTTTGTGTAGAGAGATGAGTAGAGTCGGTGCTTGCATCTCATAGCGATCAGACCTATTGATAGGCGTTCCGTTGAAAATTATTAATATTGTGATACTTCGGTTCCAAAATCTTTGAGAAGTGCCGTAAACTGTGGAAGAGTGTACGATTTAATGCACGGTGTGAAAATGAGAACTTATGGTGAGGTTTTCGATAACTGCATTTCGCGCGGCGTATTGCTTACTCGCGAACGTGAACATATTGTTACGTGAGACAATTCGTTTATATGTTTTCTGTGAAGGGTAATTAATAATTAACACCAGCGTGGCTTAAGACGTCTTGTCACGGTTCGCGCGACTTCCCCCATCGGAGGTTCGAGTGCTACCTCGAGTTGCGTGTGTGTATTGTCCTTAGCGTAATTTAGTTTAAGTTAGATTAAGTAGTGTGTAAGCTTAGGGACCTATGACCTCCGCAGTTTGATTTCATGAGATCGTACCACAAATTTCCAAATAATTAACATAAAACGTCCATGGTTAAGAATGATATGTGCGTGTGGACTTCTCACACTTCGTACAGCATAGAGTAAGGCTTGGCAGTAAACTGGTGTACAAAAGCTTACCAGAACAGAGTGAAATTTTAAGCACATGAATACTTTCTTTTAACTATTCGTTCCACCGACAAAACAATTTCTAGTGCGACTCGTGGTTACGAAGTGTACAGCTATTTTCTCTATAGTTTTTGCCGGCTGAGAGCTGCGTTTCAGTTATTTCAAGAAGGTGTGCGTGAGAGAAGAGATCCACTACGATTTGAGTGGAACTTCATACGCAGCAGAAATGGGTCGCGCCTCCACAACTCCTAGTGGCGCAAAACTTACTGGGGCTACAAAGCATTAAGTGGAAAACGAATACTAATGTGCAACTGTTTTTTAAAAATACATAAAGAGACATAACTAGGAAGGTCCACCCGACAATTTAAAATATACGGGGTGGTCCATTGATCGTGACTGAGTCAAATATCTCACGAAATAAGCGTCTAACGAAAAAACTACAAGCAACGAATCTTGTCTTGCTTGAAGGGGAAAACCAGATGGCGCAATGGTTGGCCCTCTAGATGGCACTGCCATAGCTCAAACGGACATCAACTGCGTTCTTTGAAGTCGGAATCCCCCTTTTTTATTACGTAATCGTGTAGTACGTAAGGAAATATAAACGTTTTAGTTGGACCACGTGTTTTCGCTTTGTGATAGATGGTACTGTAATTGTCACAAACATATGGCTCACAATTTTAGACGGACAGTTGGTAACAGGAAGGTTTTTCAAATTAAAATACAAAACGTAGGTACGTTTGAACATTTTATTTCGGTTGTTCGAATGTGATACATGCACCTCTGTCATCATTTCTGAGAACGCATGCTGTTGCAGCGTGATTACCTGTAAATACCACATTAATGCGATAACTGCTCAAAATGATGTCCGTCAACCTCAACGCGTTTGGCAATACGTGAAACGACATTCATCTCAACAGCGAGTAGTTCGCCTTCCTTAATGTTCGCACATGCGCTGACAATGCGCTGACGCATGTCGTCAGGCGTTGTTGGGGGGTCACGATAGAAAATATCCTTTAACTTTCCCCACAGATAGGAATCTGGGGACGTCACATCCGGTAAACTTGCGGGCTATGGTATGGTGCTTCGGCGACCAATTCACCTGTCGTAAAATATGCTATTCAATACCGCTTCAATCGCACGCGGGCTATGTGCCGGACATCCATCATGTTGGAAGTACATCGCCATTCTGTCATGCAGTGAAACATCTTGTGGTAACGCCGGTAGAACATCACGTAGGATATCAGCATACATTGCACCACTTACATTCCAAAGTATGGAGCCGCGCGACCGCTACAGTCGCAGATTCGAATCCTGCCTCGGGCATGGATGTGTGTAATGTCCTTAGGTTAGTTAGGTTTAAGTAGTCCTAAGTTCTAGGCGACTGTTGACCTCAGAAGTTAAGTCGCTCAGTGCTCACAGCCATTTGAACTATATTGAACTTAGATAGCCATCGATAAAATAGGGCCAGTTATTCTTCGTCCCATAATGCCGCACCATACATTAACCCACCAAGGTAGCTAATGTTCCAGTGATAGGGCATATCATACCGGTTTACGTTACCGCTGTTGGTGAATGACGCTTCGTCACCAAATAGAACGCGTGCAAAAAATCTGTCATCGTCCCGTAATATCTCTTGTACCTAGTGTCATAACGGTACACGACTTTCAAAGTCGTCGCCATGCAATTCCTGGTGCATAGAAATATGGTATGGGAGCAACGATGTTGATGTAGGATTCTCAACACTGACATTTTCGAGATTCCCGATTCTCACGCATCATCATTTGTTGGAGGTTGTGGTTGTCCTTTCACATGTGGCTGGACATTTCTTGATTCCTTAAACAACGAAACTATCCGTCGAACCTTCCGGACTCTCGGATGATGTCGTCCAGGATATCGAGCAGCATACATAGCACACACCCGTTGGGGAATCTGATCACAATAGCCATACATCAACACGATAACGAACTTTCCCGCAGTTGGTAAACGGTTCAATTTAACATGGGTAATGTATCACGAAGCAAATACCGTCCTTACTGGCGGAATGTTACGTTTTACCACGTACTTATTCTTTTGTGACTATCACAGCGCCAATTGTGACAAATCGAAAAAAGTGGTCCAACTAAAACATTCATTTTCTTTACTTACTACTCGAATATGTTATTAAAAATGTAAATTCCTATTTAAGAAACGCAGTTGATATCCGTTTGACCTACGGCAGCGCCATCTAGCGGGCCAACCATAGCGCCATCTGGTTTCCCCCTTCAAGCTAGTCGAGTTTGGTTACTTGTAGTTTGATGCTTGTTTCATGAAATATTTACCTAGGTCATTATCAATGAACCGCCCTGTATAGTGAAAAAATTGGTGGCTTATGAGGCTCAAGTACACAATGTCTGTAGTAAGAGACGTCAGGCTCATTTCCTTCTTTGTTTCGGCAGATATTTCCTTTTGTTTTTGATACGTGTAGCTGAAGTGAGTCCAAACAAATACTGCCCATCACGTCGTTCAAGCGACGCCCAGTGTTCATCGACCGCGTTTGTTTGTTTCCCGTTACAAAATAACGTTTTTTAAAATGAAATTTTATGTGTTCATTCCACGAAGCGGTGCGAAATTAGTCTAGAGCGATATTCGTTCAACTGCTACGTGTTAACAGGGACAGCAAGAAGCGAGCAACTTCTAGTGCGCCAGTGGTGACAGCACCGCCCTGGTCCTCAGTGACTGCCGCTTCCAAGCAGAAGAGCGCTGCTGAGTCGCTACCAGAGTACTTCTTTCGTTTTACCGATTACCGCATTAGACTAACGTGGGGCTGCTATATCGAAGCTGCACTTAAATATCGATTTCAGAATATTTTGTTGGTAATGGAAAACAAACCGACGCTATCTCACGATACTGGGAGTCATAAGAAAGACAAGACTAGCAGCATTTGTTTTTGGCTATCGCCAGCTATGGGTATCAAAATAAAAAGTTCAAATGTGTGTGAAATCTTATGGGACTTAACTACTAAGGTCATCAGTCCCTAAGCTTGCACGCTACTTAACCTAAATTATCCTAATGACAAACACACACACACACCCATGCCCGACTGAGGACTCGAACCTCCGCCGGGACCAGCCGCACAGTCCACGCTTGCAGCGCCTGAGACCGCTCGGCTAACCCCGCGCGGCATCAAAATATTTCCAGTAGATTTCCCGACCATGTTACAGTTTTGGGTGGAGATTTTAATTTACCAGATATAGACTTGGAGACACAAACGTTTATAAGGGATGTCAGGGACAAAGAATCCAATGAAATTTTTTTAAGTGGACAAGCTGAAAACCACCTTGAGCAGTTAAACAGAGAACCGACTCGTGGCGATAACGTATTAGACTTTCTGGTGACAAAAAGACCCGAACGATTTGAAACAGTTGACGCAGAATAGGGAATCAGCGATCATAAAGTAGTTACAGCATCGGTGATTTCAGCCGTTAGTAGAAATATTAATAAAGATAGGAAGATTTTTCAGTTCAGCAAAAGTGACAAAAAGTAGATTTCAGAGTACTTGACGGCTCAACACAAAAGTTTTATCTCAAGTACAGTTAGTGTTGAGAATCAGTGGACAAAAATCAAACCCAACGTACAATATGCATTAGATGAGTATGTGCCAAGCAAGATCGTAAGAGATGGGAAAGAGCCACTGTTGTTCAACAACCGAGTTACAAAACTGTTGCAGAAGCAAAGGGAACTTCACAGCAAACATAAACATAGCCAAAGCAATGCAGACAAACAAAAATTACACTTAGCGAAATGTAAAGCAAGGAGGGCTATGCGAGAGGCGCTCAACGAATTCGAAAGTAAAGTTCTATGTAATGACTCTGCAGAAAATCCTAAGAAATTTTGGTCTTATGTCAAAGCGGTAGGTGGGTCAAAACAAAATGTCCAGACACTCTGTGACCAAAATGGTACTGAAACAGAGGATGACAGACTAAAGACCCAAATACTAAATGTCTTTTTCCAAAGCTGTTTCACAGTGGAAGGCTGCACTGTAGTTCCTTCTCTAGATTGTCGCAGAGATGACAAAATGGTAGATATCAAAATAGATGATAGAGGGATAGAAAAACAATTAAAATCGCTCAAAACGGGAAATGTCGCTGGACCTGATGGGATGCCAGTTCGATTTTACACAGAGTACGCCAAGGAACTTGCCCCGCTTCTTCCAGCGGTGTACCGTAGGTCTCTAGAAGAGTGTAGCGGTCCAAAAGATTAGAATGGGCACCGGTCATCCCCAGTTTCAAGAACGGACGTCGAACAGGTGTGCAGAGCATTAGACCTATATCTCTAACGTCGATCAGTTGTAGAATTTTGGGACACGTATTATGTTCGAGTGTAATGACTTTTCTGGAGACTAGAAATCTAATCTGTAGGAATCAGCATGAGTTTCGCAAAAGACGATTTTATGAAACCCAGCTCGCGCTATTCGTACACGAGGCTCAGAGCGCCATAGACAACGGCTCCCCGGAATGTGACATGTTTCGTGACTTCAGCAAGGCGTTCGAGACAGTTCCCCACTGTCGTTTAATGAACAAAGAGCATATGGACTATCAGAACAATTGTGTGATTGGATTGAAGAGTTCCTAGATAACATAACGCAGCATGTCACCATCAATGGAGAGAAGTCTTCGGAAATGAGAGTAATTTCAGGTGTGCCGCAGGGAGTGACGTAGGACCGTTGCTGTTCGCAATATATAAAAATGACCATGTGGATAACATCGTAAGTTTGCTTTTTGCGGATGATACTGTAGTATACCGAGAGGTTTTAACAATGGAAAATTGTACTGAAATGCAAGAGGATCTGCAACGAATTGACGCATGGTGCAGGGAATGGCAATCGAATCTCAATGTATGCAAGTGTAATGTGCTGCGAATACATAGAAAGAAAGGTCCTTTAGCGTTTAGCTACAATATAGCAAGTCAGCAAATGGAAGCAGTTAATTCCATAAATTATCTAGGAGTAAGCATTAGCAGTTATTTAAAGTGGAATGACCATACAAAATAAAGAGTCGGTAAAGCAGATGCTAGACTGAGATTCATTGAAAGAATCTTAAGCTAATGCAATCCGAAAACAAAGGAAGTAGAATAGGGTTGATATGAGAGGTAGAGAAGATCCAACGGAGAGCAGCGCGCTTCGTTGCAGGATCTTTTACGAATGGCGATAGCGTTACGGACATGATAGATAAACTCCAGTGGAAGACTCTGCAAGAGAGACGCTCAGTAGCTCGGTACGGCCTTTTGTTGAAGTTACGAAAAAATACCTGCAGCGAGGAGTCAAGCAGTATATTGCTCCCTTCCACGTTTATTTCGCGAAGAGACCATGAGGATAAAATCAGAGAGATGAGAGCCCACACAGAGGCATACCGACAATCTTTCTTTCCACGAACAATACGAGACTGGAATGGAAGGGAGGACCTCAAGGTACCCTCCGCCACACAACGTGAGGTGGCTTGCGCAAATGTCTGCCGAACCACTAGAGGAAAATCGCCTGACGACCCACAGGACAGACAATAGTTATAGTAGATATAAAGAGCTTGAGACAATTTTAAAGATCGTACTGGCAGTTACAATATGCTCATTCCACAGCAACAAAACTTTTAACTAACGAACCAGTAATAACTTCTGAAAACACACGACGGGAAGAAATTGTAGCACCAAGACGAATTGTTCACCATTAAAGAAAGTTAGCAGCGAGTTTTTACATCTGAAAGATGATGTTGCTGTTGTGGTCTTCAGTCTTGAGACTGGTTTGATGAAGCTCTCCATGCTATTCTATCCTGTGCAAGCTTCTTCATCTCCCAGTACTTACTGCAACCTACATCCTTCTGAATCTGCTTAGTGTATTCATGTCTTGGTCTCCCTCTACAGTTTTTACCCTCCACGCTGCCCTCCAATGCTAAATTTGTGATCCCTTGGTGCCTCAGAACATGTCCTACCATCCGGTCCTTTCTTGTTGTCAAGTTGTCACAAACTCCTCTTCTCCCCAATTCTATTCAATACCTCCTCCTTAGTTATGTGATCTAGCCATCTAATCTTCAGCATTCTTCTGCAGCACCACATTTCGAAAGATTCTATTCTCTTCTTGTCAAAAACTATTTATCGTCCACTTTGCACTTCCATATATGGCCACACTCCATCGAAATACTTTCAGGAACGACTTCCTGACACTTAAATCTATACTCAATGTCAACAAATTTCTCTTCTTCAGAAACGCTTTCCTTGCCATTGCCAATCTACATTTTATATCCTCTCTACTTCGACCATTATCAGTTATTTTGCTCCCCAAATTGCAAAACTCTTTTACCACTTTAAGTGTCTCATTTCCTAATCTAATTCCCTCAGCATCACCCGACTTAATTCGACTACATTACATTATCCTCGTTTTGCTTTTGCTGCTGTTCATCTTATACCCTCCTTTCAAGACACTGTCCATTCCGTTCAACTGATCTTCCAAGTCCTTTGTTGTCTCTGACAATATTACAATGTCATCGAGGACCTTAAAGTATTTATTTCTTCTCCATGGATTTTAATATCTACTCCGAATTTTTCTTTTGTTTCCTTTCAAAATTGGTTCAAATGGTTCTTAGCACTATGGGACTCAACTGCTGAGGTCATTAGTCCCCTAGAACTTAGAACTAGCTATACCTAACGAACCTAATGACATCACAAACATCCATGCCCGGGGCAGGATTCGAACTTGCGACCGTAGCGGTCCCGCGGTTCCAGGCTGCAGCGCCTTTAACCGCACGGCCACTTCGGCCGGCTTTGTTTCCTTTACTGCTTGCTCAATATACAGATTGAAAAACATCGGCGAGAGGCTACAACCCCGTCTCACTCACTTCCCAATCACTGCTTCCCTTTCATGCCCCTCGAATCTTATATCTGCTATCTGGTTTCTGTACAAATTGTAAATAGCCTTTCTCTCTCTGTATTTTACCCCTGCCACCTTTAGAATTTGAAAGAGAGTATTCCAGTCAACACTGTCAAAAGCTTTTTCTAAGTCTACTAGTGCTAGAAACGTAGGTTTGCCTTTCCTTAATCCTTTTTCTAAGATAAGTCGTAAGGGCAGTATTGGCTCACGTGTTCCAACATTTCTACAGAATCCAAACTGATCTTCCCCGAGGTCGGCTTCTATCAGTTTTTCCATTCGTCTCTAAAAAATTCGCGTTAGTATTTTGCAGCTGTGACTGATTTAACTGGAAGATGAAGGCTATTTAAATTTCAAGTCATTCTCAAAAGAGTGGCGGTGGTAGTGTCCACTATGAAGTTGCAACTAAGGTCTGCTTCATATGAACGCTGTAACGGTCTTGAGGGTTAGTTATCTTCGAGATTGGAAGTGCTGATGTTAGTCAAGAATGCCTTTAGGGCGCCAAAGACGCCATTATGAGCACCTCAGTGAGATTGAACGAGAACTTGTAATATAGCTAATAGAAGCTGGACTTCCTTTCAGCGATTTTGCGGAAAGACTTGGCTGGAATGAACATGATTGCTGGAAAAGGTTGTCTCGAGAAAGTACGGTCGCAAGAAGACCGAGGTCTGGACGACCACGTGGCACTGCCGAGCAACGACCATCGTGTTCGGCGTGGGGCTCTGGCGCGTCTTAGTTCATCCGCAGCAGTGATTTCAACAGCAGTTGGTAACGCATTGACACTATCAACTGCTACAAGTCGGAAACTTTAAGGACTACACCAAGCCATATTACCTGAAGCGTGCGTTCCACTAACACCCCCGAGCGTTCCACCAACAACCACCCTCCCCCTCCAAAAAAAAAAAATTATTGATGTTTCGTAGAGTGGGAAATATTTTTGAAACTCATTGAGACTATTGAATTGCATGAGCTGTTGGCGACTAATTAATTTTGTCATTCTGGAAACTTTCTTGTCCCCTATAGTAATTGTTACCCAAAAAGAATTCTTTTTGCTTTAATACCTGACGGTGGTGTCTCACATGGAACACTTGTATGTTGTTAAGCATTTAATTCTACGGACTGATACCAGTATTGTAAACCATTTACTTCTTTTGGATTACTGCTCACGGGAACCCAGGACCATATGTCCCGTCTGTGATGTGTTCTGTACTGGTATTGCACGCAGCTACTGCAAAAAACTACATGCCAACGAGCAAAACATGTCCTGCTTAACTGCTTAAGAGAATGATTCACCACGATTGCCAAATCAACAGTACCGGGGAGAAACTGCCAGAAATGATGCTGAACTGCATGACAATTAAAGGTGCTGTTGACATATTCTGTCAGCTAACAATTATACATGTAGTTAAAAACAAATTGACGACCAATAATTATTTTCTACAACATTCCAGGCCTTTCTGCGTGCAATGTTTACACCAAGTCTGATTAAAAAATTCCGGAACTTTGTCCACAAAGTATTTTTTCCTCTTACCCTTTACTTATTTTGCATGGTCTTCTTCGAAATACTCTCCTCCAAAATTCATACACGGCTTCCAACACCGTTTCCACTTCCAGTAGCAGCCTTTGTACGCCTCTTGCTGGATCACGCAAAACTCCGTCTACGAATTTTCTTTCATCTCGTCTATCGCTGCAGTTCCTCATCCTTTCAACGGGGTTTTCAACTTATGAAATAAAAAGTCCACAGGGGCAAGGTCTGGCGAGTACGCAGAATGAAGCAGCACGGTGATTTCGTTTTTCGTGCAATAGCACGCAACAACAGGGGTGAATGTGCGGGAGCGTTTTTGTGATGCAGGAGCCATGAATTGTCTCGCCGCATTTCGGTCCGTTTCCTTCTCACATTTTCTCGCAGACGTCGTAACACGCCCCGAAAGTACTATTGATTAAAAGTTTCGCACTATGCCACAAAATTATGATGAACTAATCCTTCAAAGTCAAAGTAAACTGTCAGGATTCCTTTGACATTTGACCTGACCTGACGCCGCGTGGGATAGCCGCTTGGTCTACGGCGCATTGCCACGGTTCGCGAGGCTCCCCCCGTCGTAGGTTCGAATCCTCCCTTGGGCATGGGTGTTTGTGTTGTCCATAGCGTAAGTTCGGTTAAGTAAGACTACATAGCGTGTAAGGATAGGGATCAATGACCAGCAGTTTGGTCCCATATGAACCTAGCACCCAATTTCCCCTGACCTGACGAGCGTTTTTGATCTTGAAGAATCGTTCCCGACCCACTGTGATGAATGATCATTGGTCTCAACATCATAACCGTACACCCACGTCTCAGCACTAGTTATGAGTCTTCTAAGAAACGTCTCGCTCTCATTTGCGCGATCGAAAAGCTCTTCAGAGATTGCTAAATGAAGATCTCTCTGGTCTTGACTCGTGAGTCGCGGGACGAACTTGCCGTCAACACGATGTATTCCAAGACGGTGTGTCAGGATTTCATGACATGATCCAACTGAAGTGTTTATTCTTTTGCACTTTCTTGAACAGTCAGTCTACGATTGACATCCACAATTTCGTTGACGTTCTTCACATGAGCGTCGCCGGTAGACGTCGAAGGGCGTCCTGAAGGAGGGTCATCTTAACTTCAGTCTGGCCATTTTTATAACCTTGTATCCCATTCGTAGCACCGTTTGCGCACTCATCACCGTAGGCTTCCTGGATTACTTGGTGTGTCTCTGCAAAGATTTTCCCATTTCGAAATTCGCAAACTGTGCCACACAACGCTCTGCTCAATACTGCACTAAATAACAACCAACTGACATAAAACAACGAAGCCTTCGGCAGTTATACGTTAAATACAGGCGTGTGCAGGGGTGCCACACGCATTTCGCTCCATTGGTACGAAATCACGAATGTTCAGGAATTTGTTCAACAAACCGCATGTATTCAGATATAACAATGTAATAGTTCATTATATATCTCCAAAATCTGCTGTGATGTTAGTTTTTATTGCGTTGGTATATTATACTTTATCTGAATATGTATCCTTCCCTTATGTATTTTATAGTGTATTTTATCATATAATTTCATACTGTAATAAGTGTAAACCATGTGTGTAGCGCCATACGCTAAATAAATAAATAAGTTAGTTATTATTAGAAAGCTCTTATTTTTCAGTAGTTCGTTCATATGTAATTCTGTCCAATTTTAATAGAATGGGTCATATTTATTTGAAGAGTACATATGTGACCTAAACGCGAATATAATAGTAGGGATGGGGTCTCAAGATTTGGCCCTCATTGTGTTGCTCCGATCAGTTATGCCAACTACAAAACTGCTTTTTGGTGGATTCTGATATTGGGATTTTCCCTACACTTACAACTAGTTTCATTTTACAGTTGTGTCGGTTTGTTTGTTGGAAACCAATAGTTGTGCACCTCGGTTCGTTTCCGAATCATATTATTCCCCGTGTTTACGTTTGGGAGAAAATGTTATTGATAGCATCGTTCTCGTCCTTTATTCCGTTCCCATTCATTCCGCTCCTCGACGGCAGAATGCGTAACAAAAGCATAAAAAAGAATCCAGCGGGCGCGCCACGCAGCGCTGGCTGGATTAGCTGCTGTTTTCTTTCGCAGCTTTGAACTGCCCGTCTGAATGGCGATGGTGGCGGATGTACACGGGCGGCACGACAATAGGAGCGTGGTTCACGGGGAATAAGCTGTGTGCCCAGAGGAATAACCGGCGCGGGACTTGCTGGCTGCGCGGGAACACGGCTGCCGGCCGAAAGCGGATTAAAACCTGCGCCTCCAGCGGGCGGGCGTGGACAATGGCCGGCCGGCAGCCGTAAACACCAGACACTGTGCGCGCGCAGTGGAGCGCCGTGCGCAACTCGTAAGCGCAAGGTAGACGGCGACTTTGGTAGCTGGTATGAGTCGCAGGCGACCGTCAGACAGAGCCTAAGTGGATATTTAGAACCGTCATTTGTAATACTAGCAGACACCTCACCAACTTCATTTCATATGCCGTCCAGTTCACGATGTGCGAATACACAGTGTTTGGAGACAATAAATACTATTCAGCTCACCACTAAACGTCGCTTTAATCTAAAGAGACACACTTTTACCGCGATGTGGCGACTTGCTTTTGAACCGGATTTTATAAACTTTTGTTTAAACTAGTTACATGTCGCTGGCCTCTACACAGTGATACAGTGTTACGGAGTATAACTGCATCATTTCGATTGACCTCTGCTTGCATCAGACACTGCGCAAGTACCGAAAGCAACAGTTGCATTAATATTTAGGGAAATCCAAACATTTGGTTGGGTTGTTTGGGGGAACAGACCAGACAGCGAGGTCATTGGTCCCATCGGATTAGGGAAGGAAAGGGAAGGAAGTCGGCCGTGCCCTTTCAGAAACCACAAACGTACCAGCAGAAATGTGAATTCTGCAGTAAAAGCATGTGATACATTAATTTTGTAGAGGCTCAGTCCCACAGCATGTAAACACTGAGAAGTCGCTTGATGTAATACGCTGTTGTAGTAGCCTTCAGCTCAGAAATGATTTTGACGCTGCTCTCCATGTTAAGAGGTGTACACACTAGACCATCACTTCCCAACCACGCGTAATTATCTCCTGAGGGGTAAAATGAAATATTCTTAGGGCAATAACTAAGCGATTCGATTCTGTTTCAGTCACGGAACTAAATTATATTCAAATTATCATTACTATTATCACAATTTTGTGAGAGTCTGATACTATTTATCAATTAGTAGCATTAATTCGATGAAGGTTACAGGTTCCTCACATTGTCCACCCGCTAGACACATATGTTGTACTTTGTCTCGTTCATCGCTGACGATAGAAGTGAGACGTATATGTAACAAATGATAAATATCTCGCAAAAATTTCTTCTCCAAATTGTAGGCAGTACCTGCAGTAGTTCAGATATTGCTTCATTACTTGCATTGAAACAGATAAATTAATTGATTGACAGCACGATACATCATTAACTACAGAGAAAAAAATGGTTCAAATGGCTCTGAGCACTATGGGACTTAACATCTACGGTCATCAGTCCCCTAGGGCTTAGAACTACATAAACCTAACTAACCTAAGGACATCACACAACACCCAGTCATCACGAGGCAGAGAAAATCCCTGACCCCGCCGGGTAACTACAAAGAGCTACTATAGTGCTGTACACAGTTTTATTATTATTATTTCAATGGTTAGGCACGAAACATTAACAGCCTGAAGTTGTCCTATTTCTGCCAGTTCAGAGGTGGAGCAACGCAATGCTTTACGAACATGTGAACTTCTCCCATTTTCAATGGGGTTGCAGTGTTCAGGTTAGCAAGGACAGCAATGAAGAAGAGTAATGCAGGGGATGTACGTTTTGTAACAAGTATCTATCGTCACTGTGGATACATAATTTTCTTTTCTGAGAAAGAGTTGTGGCTAGCGCTTGCGATCGATGCACCACGAATTCCTTCGACGTGTTCATTCTCAAAGAAACACACACACACACACACACACACACACACACACACACACACACACGCTCTCATGGACTCACACAAACTAAATATCATTCACGTTTCATCATTCAAATATAAAACTTTTCCAATAAAAGTCTTTCATTCTACAATTTAGTTAGGTGCTGAAGTCAGTGATTATGTAGGGTATGAGAAGCAACAGTCGGCAGGGACGGTGGGGTCGAAGGGGGGGGGGGAGGGGGGTGGTAATACTTAAATGAAATACAGTTATAGTCCTGCATGTGATTTTTGCAACATGTAAAGATACTTCAGCGACGTGAAAACTGGTGTATTGTCCGATTTCTTCTATCTTCGAGCCGGCCGGAGTGGCCGTGCGGTTCTAGGCGCTACAGTCGGGAGCCGCGTGACCGCTACGGTCGCAGTTTCGAATCCTGCCTCGGGCATGGATGTGTGTGATGTCCTTATGTTAGTTCGGTTTAAGTAGTTCTAAGTTATAGGGGACTGATGACCTCTGTAGTTAAGTCCTATAGCGTTCAGTGCCATTTGAAACATTTCTATCTTCGAAAACAGTTTGTATCAACAGGAGGACTTTACATTTCGAGTGAGAAATTCGAGGTGTATGGTCAACAACATAGCTGCCTGGGATTGGGTAAAGTGGACTTTTTAAACTGGCGGGTCTATATTGGGCTGGGATTGTCCAGATACAATGTATACATCCAAGCCGCAGCTGCTTGTTTCGCAGTGAATCGCGGCTGCCTGCAAGGGCGGTCACGAGGAGTCGGCAACCGGAAGTACGGGACTGGCTCAGCCTTTGATGTGCACAAAGCATGCTCCCACCTGTCTGACCTTGTGCGCAGCAAGTGACCTGTGTGCTCGATAGCGCGACGCGTGTGTGTTACGTTGAAAACGATGGACGTTTTGCGCTGGACGCATTCATAACATCGGAATTCCTATCACCCCAGTCATCCCCAGATTCCCTTCATGGCTGGGGGTGGTGCACTGTGGCAAAATCTCGTGGCTACGACTGCGACTGCAGCCATGGTGGATATTTTCACTGAAATCTTTACTCCACTCTGAGCCTTTCCATTTTGGTGTAAAAATCTTATTTCAAGTGTTTTTAAACCTTTAAATCATTATGTGCCAACGAAGAAGTTATTTAACAGTCCAGAACTGCAGTTGCCTCGTTACAAAGACGAATTGTGACATCGTGCATCGAGAAAATAAAAAATTAAAGTGCAGATCGCAAAAGGCATTTTTATTTAAACTATTGCAATTTCTGTAAAGGTGCTGCGAGAAATGGCCAGCAGAACTAACTTATCATTACATCTCCGTTTCATTGATATTCTTACGTGTCAGATAAAAATTATTTTCTTAAACGACTAACTAATAAGTTTACCCGAACACCTACTTGTCACTAGATAACAACCTAGCATTACGTCACTTATCGCAGTGGCGCACTGGTAAGACAAAGGGTTCATATTCCACAGAAAGGGAGTTTAGTTCCCTGACCAACAATCCAGAACTCGATTTTCCTTCGTATATTTAAATGTCAGTGCCGGAATAATTGACTTGTAAAGAACAGGGGTGATTCCTTTCCTCACCCCTCGACCGACCAATGTTTTTTTCCTGTGATTAATGATCTCACTTCGACACGACACTGTAATCGTTCTCATTTTCTGTCACAGATATATTGCTGGTGTAGGAGCCTATGTGTTCATTTCTCAAGTCTAAATAACCGTTGCATGCCTTCCTCTATTTCACGCTTCATTTCATTCATCTCTCGTGTGTTTTCGTCTCTTTAATTGGTTCAAATGGCTCTGAGCACTATGGGACTTAACATCTAAGGTCATCAGTCACCTAGACGTAGAGCTACTTAAACCTAACTAACCTAAGGACATCACTCACATCCATACCCGAAGCAGGATTCGAGCCTGCGACCGTAGCAGCAGCGCAGTTCTCGACTGAAGCGCCTAGAACCGCTCGGCCACAACGGCCGGCTCTCTTTAATTGCTCGGACTTCATAATGTGCATCACTTTTTCAGTTTCATGGTTTATACACTGAAGAGCCAAACAAACAGTACACCTGCCAGTATCGTGTAGAGCCCCTGCGAGGACGTAGAAGCGCTGCAACACGACTTGGCATGGGGACGACTAATGTGTGAAGTAGTGCTGCTGGAGGGAACTGACACCATGAACCCTGCAGGGCTGTCCGTAAACCCGTAAGAGTACGAGTTGGTGGAGACCTCTTCTGAACAGAACGTTGCAAGGGATCCCTGGTATACTAAATAATGATCATGCCTGGGGAGTTTGTTGGCAAGCGGAAGTGAATAAACTGAGAAGAGTGTTTTTAGTGCCACTCTGTAGCAGTTCTGGACGTTTCGGGTGTCGAACTGTCCTACTGGAATTGCCCAAGTCCGTCGGAATGCATAATGGATGCAGGTAAACACATGCAAATGTCGTGTGACTAGCGCCTCCCCTCGGGTAGACCGTTCGCTGGGTGCAAGTCTCGACTTGCACGTCGATGGGGATGAAATGATGTTGATTAGGACAACAGAACACCCAGTCCGTGAGCGGAGAAAATCTCCGACCCCACCGGGAATCGAACCAGGGCCCTTAGGCTTCACATTCTGTCGCGCTGACCACTCAGCTACCGGGGGCGGACATGGATGCAGGTAATGAGACAGGATGCTTACGTATGGGTCACCTGTCAGGAGTCGTGTCTAGACGTATCAGGGGTCTCATATCACTCCAATTGCACACTTCCCGCACCATCACAGAGTCTCCACCACCTTGAACAGTCCCCTGCTCACATGCAGATTCCATGGATTCATAAGGTTGTCTCCAGACCCGTACACTTCCATCCGCTCGATAAAATTTGAAACGAGAATCGTCCGACCGGGCAACATCTTTCCAGTCATCAACAGTCCAATGTCGGTATTGACGGTCCAGGCGAAGCGTAAAGCTTTATGTCGTGCCATCATGAAGGCTACACGAGTGGGCTTTCGGCTCCGAAAGTCCATATCGATTATGTTTCGTTGAATGGTTCGCATGCAGATACTTGTTGATGGTCCAGCACAGAAATCTACAGCAATTTGCGGAAAGTTTGCAATTTTGTCCCGTTCTTGCAGGATCTTTTTCCGGCCGCAGCGGCGTCGAAGATTTGATGTTTTAGCTGATTGCTGATATTAACGGCACACTATTGAAATTGTCATACGGGAAAATCCCCACTTCATTGTTAACTTTTGTCCGCAGCTCGTGGTCGTGCGGTAGCGTTCTCGCTTCCCACGCCCGGGTTCCCGGGTTCGATTCCCGGCGGGGTCATGGGATTTTCTGTGCCTCGTGATGGCTGGGTGTTGTGTGCTGTCCTTAGGTTAGTTAGGTTTAAGTAGTTCTAAGTTCTAGGGAAC
Organism: Schistocerca piceifrons; assembly: GCF_021461385.2. Taxonomy (NCBI): domain Eukaryota; kingdom Metazoa; phylum Arthropoda; class Insecta; order Orthoptera; family Acrididae; genus Schistocerca; species Schistocerca piceifrons. Next base: position 52,353,202 of record NC_060138.1, read on the forward strand.
TGATGACCTAAGATATTAAGTCCTATAGTGCTCAGAGCCATTTGAACCATTGTTAACTTGGAGATGCTATGTCCCATCGCTTGTGGACCGACCATAACACCACGTTCAAACTCACTTAAATCTTGATAACCCGCCACTGTAGCAGCAGTAACCGACCTAACAAATGCGCCAGACACTTGTTGTCTTACACAGGGGCGGCCGACCGCAGTGCCGTACTCTGCGTGTTTCTATATCACTGTATTTGGATATGCATGCCTATACCAGCTTCTTTTGGAGTTTCAGTGTGTGTTTCATTTTTCTTTCCATTCTACAAATGTCTGCATCCACCTGTTTTAACACTGCAGAGCTAACTAATCATGGCCGACGTTCGTAAAGGCATAATAGTTAAAAACAGTGTCTGCATTCGATAAACTAGGTTTCAATTTACCTGGCCGGTCACAGTTGAATTTTCGGGTACACATACGTTATCCCTTATCCGCTACCTCTATTATTACCATCTCTTTCATCAATTAGGTCACTGGTGACACATCACTCAGCTACTATTATTTTACACAAGAAAATGCATACAACCGTGGAAATGCTAAAATCGTTAGTAGTTCGTGCAACCCAAGATCACACTTGCTACTTTTTCAATCCATGCGACGTGGCGACATCCATTGCTACCTTGGCCAGTGAGCTGTTGGCTCCTGACAACAACAAACCAGTTCCATCACCAACGTGGTGGTTATCCACCCCTGGCTATCACACCGACAATGTAACAGATGACACTGCGGACGCAGCTGAAAGTTTTAATTCACATCCGCCGTTTCTTCCTAGCGGCGTACTGACATCGTCACCAAAGATATCTTGCATAGTACGTATCCTAAAGCCCGTGTCGGCATATGTAACACTGCCATGACGGCGTCAGCATCAGTGCCACATTCTTCCATTTTCACTTTTTTTTTTTTACTCAAATGCGCCAGTCATTCATGTCCATTTAGTAACTTATTACGACACTGACACTAGATGATTTAATTGACTGTTATTGATGACAGATCATAAAAGAAACAATTTACTGCAGGAATTTTTTCTTGTTCAAAAAGCAAATGGAGCTGCTCTTTGATTTAGAAATTACAGCATGCCACAATACCTAATGAATTTCTTCACTATGAAACTTCATGTATGCCGCAACAGCGACGCCGTTGATTAAACAGAACATGATCTGGAATCGTGTGCGATTTCACTACTGTTATATCAAAGCACATTATGGCTAAATCTGTCTGCTTCTTAGGAATGCTGCCGACCGACTGAGGTAGATCCAGACACTGTGCCAAGAGAGGCTGTATGAGTATGTGTGTATCTGTGTGTGTCTATTTTTGTGTGTCTGTGAGACTTTGTGTGTGTATGTGTTTGTGTGTGTGTACTGTTTTAAGGTGTCTGAAACTTAAAACTATGGTTTTTGGAGTACTGCACGAGACAATCATCCGAAGAGACCAAAATGAAGCTACTTTGTTCACTTTAAACAACAGAATAACATTCAACGATTTTCACATGATAGTTTTGCCCTCGTTTTGCTGCTCATAGTATTCACTCATTCTTATTGATATATCTTCCGGAAGCTGTCTTTCGTTGTCTCGTTGCATGTGCATGAACTTCGAACTACATTCTCCCAGAAATTTTTCTTCGTTGCATACTATATCATTATTAGTTCTTACTTCGTTGTAATGTAGGGTAGAAGACTTTTCAGCTGCGATGCAAATCTCATCATTCACAGTCCCTCCCCTAGCTCCTGCAACCTGCAAAATGACGGTGCTACCACAGCGCTATATCTGCATCGAATTTTCGTTTCCGGGTTTTGTACCAAATGTACTAGCTATCTTGTTAGCGGAAAACAGATGCAAGTCAGGCCGGAAGGAATCCGTGCAGCTGATGAATCACGGTAAGTGACCTACCAGCCAGAATTTCGTCTTCAGGCAATTATCTAGTAGCGATTGGACCAGTCACGGGCTAGTACTTAATCTCTGCCTCAGAACGTGCGGTACACCGACGGTTGAAATACGGTAAAACATAGAAAAAGATTTACACTATTCACAAACAGATATCGCATACGATTTACATCCGCTACAATGAATTATGTCTGTAAGGAATGTCTGAGAAGTAATGATATACAATTCTTCTTTAAGAGCTGGGGGTGAAGTCGGCGTTCTAACTCCATAAGAAATTGTTTCCTACGTTTTAGGTTGGTTGTGGTGGCTGGCCAGTCATTTTCATGAATATTGTTGTCCACAAACCAGTTCTAGAAAGATTCTCATTTCTGTCATGGTTCACTGCCACGCCGATACATTCACCTTCTTCAAATGAGCCTGTACTGTACGCACCACGTAATGCTAAAAAATGTGTTCCTACCCTTCTGAATTTACCGTTTTCTTAAACACAATCAGTGGACCACACCGTAACGACGAAAAACATACCCATACCGTTACGCCATCTCATCCGTACTTCACCTTTGGAGCTACATAAGATTGGAGGGAATGTTCTCCAGGCATCCGCCATGTCCAAACCATTCCATCAAATTGCAACAGGGTATAGTGCAATTCACCACTTCAGATCACTCGTTTCCAGTCGTCCACTATCCCGTGGCGTTTCTCTTTACAATTTATATGGCGTTGCGTAGCACTGACAACAGAATTTGTGTGATTTGTGAGGACCCGTCCTTTTTTAAACCCCTGCCCGTAGTCACTGTACTGACTGAACTGCTGTACCATCAAGGTCCTCACAATTACCTCCTTCAACTGATTTCACATTTTTATGTGTTTATTTGTTTTTGCGTATCCTCAGCAACGATCAACTGTAACTCCTACGATGGAGCATGAGATCTGCGTGGTCTTAGATTAGCTGTGGTTGTTTTTTCGCATGACCGCTTCACACTGACGTCACAAACAGTTGACATGGGTGGCTTCATGAGAGCTGACATGTGCCTAATGTGTTTATTACTGACAGGACATTAAATTACTAGTCCACATGCAATGTCACTGAGCTCTCCTGACCTAGTCTTCCGGCTGTTACTTGTTTTCTACTGGAAATACAAAGCGCCCCACCTCCTTCTATGTTGGTGGGTCCAGCTCTCGTAACATTAGTGTTCAATTCTGCCTTACAAAAAGTGTTCGGATACTGTTGATTGGTTAGTGAATGTGCTACACCATATTCACTGTACTGTTAAAATTTCTATTAAAAACCATTCAATAGCCAAAACCGCACAAAGTATATTTTATTCAAGACAAACGGTTTCAATAGTCTCAGCTATCATTTTCAGCTTTAAACACTTTTTTGTAGTAAAACATGTTCATTTTACGCTTAACCTCATGCACAAGCTGTCAAGTGAACAAACCTAGCACAGTATAAACATTTGTTATCGCTATAACGTGCTGAGTTTTATCTACTTGATATCTTATGCTTAAGTTCCTGCGTAAAATGAACATTTTGTACTACAAAAAGTGTTAAAAACCTGAAGATAACAGCTAAGACTCCTGAAACCATTTGTCTCAAATAAAATAAAGTTGTGCGATATTACCTTTTGAATGATTTTAGACAGTTAAAGCACATCACCCATCAGTACTCTCCCAATCAGTAAATTTAATTAAAATTATAAATTTGAATTTGATATAGTTCGTATGGTACGAGTTAGCTATACTCCAACGAAATCCAATGAGACATGTAAGTGTGGCAGTGACTTATTTTGAGAGCGTTGAGCATGTAGCGAGGGGTGCGGATAAACGTTGGACCAAGGTTTCTTGCCTTGGTAACAAAAAAGAAAAAAGGGGGGGACAGTCAAACGACTACCTAATGGAAATATGGTGTGCTATATTAGAAAAACGTTCAGTCAGAGCACGCATGAGAATCATGGATGCTGTAACGGACCTGATCTGGCATGTAGCACCAGCATAACGGATATTTCTTATTCATTGTCTCTCACTGGCAACCAGTCAGTGAAAACCACCTACGTGGAAGGCTTCAGAATTTCCTGTCACCCGTCGAAGAATCCCGTTAATTTGTCAGTGCGCCGCGCGGGATTAGCCGAGCGGTCTCCATCGATTGTAAATTCCTACTCCGAATTTTTCTTTTGTTTCTTTTACTGCTTGCTCTATATACAGATTGAGTAACATCGGGGATAGGCTACAAACCTGTCTCGCTCCCTGTACTTTACCCCTGCCACCACCAGAATTTGAAAGAGAGTATTCCGGTCAAAATTGTCAAAAGCTTCCTCTAACTCTACATATGCTAGAAACGTAGGTTTGCCTTTCCTTAATCTATCTACTAGGGTAAGTCGTAGGGTCAGTATTGCCTAACGTGTTCCAATATTTCTACGGAATCCAAACTGATCTTCCCTGTGGTCGGCCTCTACCAGTTTTTCCATTTGTATGTATATAATTCGTGTTAGTATTTTGCAGCCGTGACTTATAGAGCTGACAGTTCGGTAATTTTCACATCTGTCAATACATGCTTTCTTTGGAATTGGAATTATTATTTTCTTCTTGAAGTCTGTCCCATATCTTGCTCACCAGATGGTAGAGTTTTGTCGGGGCTGGCTCTCCCAAGGCTGTCAGTAGTTCTAATTTAATGTTGTACACTTCCGAGGCCTTGTTTCGACTTAGGTCTTTCAGTGCCCTGTCAAATTCTTAGCGCATTATCATATCTCCTATTTTATCTTCATCTACATCCTCTTTCATTCCCATAATATTGTCCTCAAGTACCTCGCCGTTGTATAGACCCTCTATATACTCCTTCCACCTTTCTGCTTTCCCTTCTTTGCTTAGAACTGAGATTTCATCTGAGCTCTTGACATACATACAAGTGGTTCTCTTTTCTCTAAAGGTCTCTTTAATTTTCCTGTAGGCAGTATTTACCTTACAACTAGTGATATAAGCCTCTACATCCTTATATTTGTCCTCTAGCCATCACTGTTTAGCCATTTTACACTTCTTTTCGATCTCATTTTTGAGACGTTTGTATTCCTCTTTGCCTGCTTCATTTACTACATTTTAATATTTCCTCCTATCATCAATTAAATTCAATATTTCTTCTGTTACCCATGGATTTCTACTGGCCCTCGTCTTTTTACCTACTTGATCCCCTGCTGCCTTCACTGTTTCATCCCTCAAAGCTACCCATTCTTCTTCTACTGTATTTCTTTCCCCCATTCCTGTCAATCGTTCCCTTATGCTCTCTCCCTGAAACTCTGTGCAACCTCTGGTTTAGTCAGTTTATCCAGGTTACAACTCCTTAAATTCCCACCTATTTGCAGTTTCTTCAGTTTTAATCTACAGTTCATAACCAATAGACTGTGGTCAGTTTCCACGTCTCGCCATGGAAATGTCTTACAATTTAAAACCTGGTTCCTAAATCTCTGACTTACCATTATAAAGGGTGTTAGAAAAGGTACAGCCAAACTCTCAGGAAACATTCCTCAGACACAAAGAAAGAAAATATATTATGTGGGCATGTGTCCGGAAACGCTTACTTCCCATGTTAGAGCTCATTTTATTATTTCTCTTCAAATCACATTAATCATGGAATGGAAGCACACAGCAACAGAACGTACCATCGTGACTTCAAACACTTTGTTACAGGAAATGTTCAAAATGTCCTCCGTTAGTGAGGATACATGCATCCACCCGCCGTCGCATGGAATCCCTGATGCGCTGATGCAGCCCTGGAGAATGGCGTAATGTGTCACAGCCGTCCACAATACGAGCACGAAGAGTCTCTACATTTGGTACCGGGGTTGCGTAGACAAGAGCTTTCAAATGCCCCATAAATGAAGGTCAAGAGGGTTGAGGTCAGGAGAGCGTGGAGGCCATGGAATTGGTCCGCCTCTACCAAATCTGTTGTTGAGAAGCGCATGAACACTTCGACTGAAATGTGCAGGAACTCCATCGTGCATGAACCACATGTTGCGTCGCACTTGTAAAGGCACATGTTCTAGCAGCACAGGTAGACTATCCCGTATGAAATCACGATAACGTGCTCCATTGAGCGTAGGTGGAAGAACATGAGGCCCAATGAAGACATCACCAACAATGCCTGCCCAAACGTTCACAGAAAATCTGTGTTGATGACGTGATTGCACAATTGCGTGAGGATTCTCGTGAGCCCACACATGTTGATTGTAAAAATTTACAATTTCATCACGTTGGAATGAAGCCTCACCCGTGAAGAGAACATTTGCACCGAAATGGGGATCGACACATTGTTGGATGGACCATTCGTAGAAGTGTACCCGTGGAGGCTAATCAGCTGCTGATAGTGTCTGCACGCGCTGTACATGGTACGGAAACAACTGGTTCTCCCGTAGCACTCTCCATACAGTGACGTGGTCAACGTTACCTTGTACAGCAGCAACTTCTCTGACGCTGACATTAGGGTTATCGTCAACTGCACGAAGAATTGCATCGTCCATTGCAGGTGTCCTCGTCGTTCTAGGTCTTCCGCAGTCCCGAGTCATAGGCTGGTATGTTCCGTACTCCCTAAGACGCCGAGCAATTGCTTCGAACGTCTTCCTGTCGGGATATCTTCGTTCTGGAAATCTGTCTCGATACAAACGTACCGCGCCACGGCTATTGCCCCGTGCTAATCCATACATCAAATGGGCATCTGCCAACTCCGCATTTGTAAACATTGCACTGACTGCAAAACCACGTTCGTGATGAACACTAGCCTGTTGATGCTACGCACTGATGTGCTTGAAGCTAGTACTGTACATCAATGAGTCTCGTGTCAACACAAGCACCGAAGTCAACATTACCTTCCTTCAACTGGGCGAACTGGTGGTGAATCGAGAAAGTACAGTACATACTGTCGAAACTAAAATGAGCTCTAACATGGAAATTAAGCGTTTCCGGACACATGTCCACATAAAATCCTTTCTTTATTTGTGTTTGAGGAATGTTTCCTGAAACTTTGGCCGTACCTTTTTGTAACACCCTGTATAATCTATCTGATACCCTCTAGTATCTATGGTTGTATAATTCTGGCGAGCAGCACTATCACAGCGACACAAACCTGAAATAACATTGAGGCAATGATGTGAATAAGAATTGTTACATTTTGGATTAAACAGATTTTTGCGGGGTTTCTTCAAAATAGACTTCAGTTTGAACCGTGTGTCTCAACTATAATTAACTGATCTGCATCGCTTCATCTCCTTCCATTAATAGTTGCGATTAATCATTAAAGTGGAAGTTGTTATTTAACCTGTTAGTTAAAATATTTCTTAAAGAGTACTGAATATTAAGTGGAGTTAATTTTCTGATCTGAGGGGTAACGAAATTTCTAGTCCTCCATGTGTTCCTAAATATGAATAACTTCATTAAATTTTAAGTTGTACTTACTTCATTTAACTTAAAAGACTACTATTGAATATATTTTCTTGTTACGCCAAATTAGTCTTCTGAGGTGTCATTAAAATTATATTCTATGTCGCGCCAGTTTTAGTGCTTACCTCTTGTTCTAGGTACTGTGCAGATCTGCAATCAGTGAATTTCTAGTACAGCGTAGGGTGTTTATATTCTGTAATTTCTTTCAGTGTAAAAATGTAAATTAAATAACTGTACAGCTGGCGATAATAATTTGAGGGTCGCCACAGATTACACGTTGTGTAAGCTACTAATCAGTCAAATTTTATTAAAGACTATCTTACTTACTCCTCATTCATTTGTACATAGTGAAAGATTGACTCGAACTGCAGCTATGCAAAAGGATTTCATGGCCCTCGTGAGCCAGTTACTGTGGGGTTTCATAATCAGTTAATTTTCATAAAAGAATTGGATGTTTATATCTTATGCGTTTCTGTACAGTAAAAATTTGGTTACATTTGCATGGAACCCCTATAACAGCTTCAGGGTCCCCACATGTTAAAGATTACGATGGTCAAAACTCTATTGTCATTGAAGGAGATAGAGGTTACTTAGTTTCTCAGCTGGTACACGTCACTGTGACCAGTTTTATTGCTTTGTGTATGGTTAACTGAAGGCAGGTCCACGTATGTAGCTGCATGGTCAGTGGAGCTAACAATCATGCAAGGGAGCCAGGTTCGATTCACGGTATTTCCAGGGAATTTTCCTTGGTGGGAGAACGGTTTGGGCGTGGACGCACACTCGTGAGGTCCCTATTGAAGAGTTCTCGACAGATTAATAGTGGTTCCAAGACATAGCAGTGTGGTGACCGCCTACCACTCCATCCGGCATCCGATGACGCCTATGTCAGAGGATGACACGGCTGTCGATCGAACGCCATTGATCCATCTACGAGCGTAACTGGGAACTTTATGTTATATAAATTGAAGGTGGAGAGTAGAGAAATAGATGAGGAAGGAGCTGATGATATCTGCTGCGTCGGGACTTTATGTGGATTAGGCGGTGACGAGTGAAAATGTGTGCTGGGATCCACGGCTTACTAGCAGTTGCATTGTCCACTACAGCATCTGGACACCGTGGTTATAGACTATCTTGGCCCAGTCCCCTGTTGAGCCACATTCCTACCCAGCGCCACCTGTCTTCAGTCCCTGTCCATGTCATCCATGCTCGCTAATTTAAGATGTGTGCAATAGGTCGAAAAAAATGGTTCAAATGGCTCTGAGCACCATGGGACTCAACTGCTGAGGTCATTAGTCCCCTAGAACTTAGAACTAGTTAAACCTAACTAACCTAAGGACATCACAAACATCCATGCCCGAGGCAGGATTCGAACCTGCGACCGTAGTGGTCCTGCGGTTCCAGACTGCAGCGCCTTTAACCGCACGGCCACTTCGGCCGGCCATAGGTCGAAAAATGTTATGCAACCGTAGTGAATGTTGTGGATTCATTGCCCATCGAGGCGAATCGGTTACATGAATGCGTCGTCTACGTTCCTTCGGACATGTCCATCTCGACCACCTGCGAGATACTAAAATTTATTTAGCATGGAGGACATAGACGGTGACTGTTGATAGATAGCGCTAAGTGGGAATGTGGATGGGCCGTGGAACGTGGAGGGATATTGCTTGCATTTGCAACACACTCTCTCCGGATGGCACACTTGTTAACGCAACTGCCTACTAAGCAGGTGATCCCACGTTCGAGTCCCGGTCCGGCACACAATTTCCGTCTTCGCCGCAGCTTCCGCATAAAGTTCCGATGCAGCTGATATCATCAGCTCCTTTCCTTTCCATCCTTCCCCTCAATCTCCGCTTTACACATCTGTGGATACCTTTAAATTAACTGCAGGTGAATTTATGCTTTTACTAAATGATTGATTCTGCTAATCTATTCTCATCAGTCTACATTTCTGTTTTACATTCTGAAAGTAGAACCAATTAAAACTTTAGATTTCATTCCTAAATTATATTAGACTTCAGCATTTATTCTGAAAATATTTGTCCGTCTGGGGCTGCAGTCCCTTTTGTTTACCTTGATAGATACAGTGAATAGTGACCTCTTTTCCGTTCAGTTTCGTCCTTTTAATAGGTAGATACGTTACGAAAAGCAATTCAAAGTCGATTGCTTAATCCATTAGATATATGGTTAGGGCCCGCTAAATCCTATAACAGGCTAACATTAACTGTGCCTAAGGAATCAAGTGTTGAAAGTTAAACAAAGCTAGTGTTACTTACTGCTGGGGAGATTTTCTCATGTTGCCTATTTCTGCAGTCGGCAGTGGTGTGATGGTTTCCGACGTTCGCCTCTAACTCGTGAAGTTCGACCATGGTATATCTCTATTTGAATCATTCCACAGTTATAATTAAATTCCGATTTCGAGAATACGGGCAAATGGAATAACTCATCTGAAATTTTTCTGGATGTATGCAGTGAAATATGGACGGGAAGGACTGGTCACTGGTTTGATTTAACAAACACTATAAGATAGTTTTTGATAATACACCATGTTTAATACATTCAGACTGCGACCAGTCTACTTACCGTGAGCACGCAGGCGCAACAACGGTATTACGATGGGTATGTACAAACTTACATCTTTATATCAAAGTGTAGGGCTGGAAAATTAATTATCCGCCATCCACATTTACCCATCTCAAAGCCTCTGACAAGCGCTTTTACAAATTTCAGGAAATTGCTAGTAAAACATCACACACCGATCTAGAAAATTTTAAATATTCATATTATCCTGCAAAATTTTACAGGGCAAAGTACCCACTTGTCTCCATAACGTTTGCACAGTAAGCGTAGCGGACAATTCAATGTTCATCTTCTTGCAACCGGACTGCGGCTTCCTTCATTATTTTCTCTCTTCCTCCCATGTCCTCGTCCACACACAGGAATATCTATGGAGTGGTTGTTCAGAGTATTGCAGGAGTTTCGTCGTCAACGCACGTTACCTTCCAGGTCACGTGACGTAAGGTAGACGCGGCTTTTGCTCGTTACTTTTCCTCTTTTCTTCCTTCACGTACTTCACAAGGGCAGCTCTCATACCGTGCTTGATAATGCAAGCAAGACTCTGAAATATTGAGGCACGTTTCTTGTACTGGAAAAGGCGTTTCACAAAGTAAAAAGACGCAAGATTTTCGAATTTCTGATAAAAACAGGAGTACACTATAGGAAAAGACGGGTAATACACAACACGTCCAAGATTCAAGATCGAAACATAAGACTGAAAGACGACGAAGTGCTCTTATTAAAGTGGGTGTAAGGCAGTGTTGTAATCTTACGCCTCTACTGTTTAATCTATACATCGAAGAAGCAAATACAGAAATAAAGGGGAGTTTCTGTGCAGGTATTAAAATGTAAGGTGAAAGAATATCAGTGATAAGATTCGTAGATGACATTGCCATCTTCAATAAATGTGAAAGAGAAAGTACAAGATGGGTTAAATAGAAACAACAGTCTGATAAGTATAGACTACGGGTTGAGAATAAACAGAAGAAAGGCGAAAGTAATGGATAGTAGCAGAAATGAGAGTAACGATAAACGTAACATCTAAACTGAGCATCACGAAATAAATGGTCGTAAAGACTTCTGCTACTTCTGGAGTCAAATAACACCTATCGAGGTGGCGCAGTGGTTAGCCCACAGGATTCGCATTCGTGACGTCGACGGTTCAGATTCTCGTCCAGCCATCCAAATTAGAGCCTTCCGTGATCTCCCTGAATCTCTTCAGATAAATATGGGGTGGCTGGTTTGAAAATGGCACTCTCGATTTCTTTCCCCATCCTTTCATAATTAAGGTTCGCGCTCCGTCTGTAACGATAGCGCTGTCTAAGGGACTTTAAACTCCCATCTGCTTTGCTTCCACCTGCCGGAGGAAGCAAGGAGGACAAAAAAGCAAATTAACACAGGCAAAGCGGTGATTCAAGGCCAAATAAAGTCTACTGTTATCCAATATAGGCCGTAATTTGCTTTTCATTTTGTTTTCCTCGTGCGTCCTACACCTATCGCTGCATCTTGCCTTTGTGTCGGTAAACTCCTCGATCGCGGCATTTTTCCTCGTATTCTTCCACTGCTCTCTTCTCTATCACTTCTTGAATGCCCCTTTCGTGGTCTTGTCCTTGGTTTTCTTCCTGGTGGTTGCCATGAAAATATTCTCGTCTTCCTCCATTCATTTGGCACACCCTAACATTCCAGACTGCCTGTCTTCTATTCTGCCCCTAATTCTATAATGGGCCTGCGTCTTTTCCCTTATGTCCTCATTTCTTACGCGGCCAAGAGGGGCTAATGGCTCTGAGCACTATGGGACTTAGCATCTGAGGTCATCAGTCTCCTAGAACTACTTAAACCTAACTAACCTAAGGACATCACACACATCCATGCCCGAAGAAGGATTCTAACCTGCGACGGTAGCGGTCGCGAGGTTCGAGACTGGAGCGCCTAGAACCGCTCGGCCACACCGGCCGGCGCCAAGAATGGAAATACTACATACTCTTCTCAGGTGGTCCATTTCTGGAACTCCAAGTCTCTCTTTATCTGTTTGATGGAGTTCCCGCTACTCACTTCCATAACTTGAAACCTGTTCCACGATTGATTTGTATAATCATACTTTAACCTTTAAACTAAGTTTTGGGGAACGAGGTGTAGGATTTAATATTTGGATAGCTATCATTCCCTGCCCGGTCCACCGAGCGAGGTGGCACAGTGGCTAGCACACTGGACTCGCATTCGGGAGGACGATGGTTCAATCCCGTGTCCGGCCATCCTGATTTAGGTTTTCCGTGATTTCCCTAAATCGCTCGAGGCAAATGTCGGGATGGTTCCTTCGAAAGGGCACGGCCGACTTCCTTTCCTAATCCGATGAGACCGATGACCTCGCTGTCTGGTCTCCTCCCCCAAAAACCAACAACAACAACCTGCCTGGTCCATTGTTGGATACCTCTCGCAAATCTTCCATCATGTGACAGGACAATTCAACACTTTAAAAACTTTGTTTTGAGGTTCACCAACATCAAAGTTTTTTTTATCCTCTGCACAACTTATATATTTCGTCTTCTCAAAATTAATTTGCAATCTCCACTTTCTCTATTCTACCAATGAAGTTGCGCGCAAATAAGCATGCCGCTCTTCTTCCCCCAATTGAAATTTATTGTTGCCAAGTGATCCGTAGCTACATCTGCACCTACATCTCCGTGATTACTCTGCTATTTACAATAAAGTGCTTGGCAGAGGGTTCAATGAACCACCTCAAGCTGTCTCTCTACCGTTCCACTCTCGAACGGCACGCGGGAAAAACGAGAACTTAAATTTTTCTGTGCGAGCCCTGATTTCTGTTATTTTATCGTGATGATCACTTCTCCCTATGTAGGTGGGTGCCAACAGAAAGTTTTCGCAATCGGAGGAGAAAACTAGTGACTGATATTTCATGAGAAGATCCCGTCGCAAAGGAAAACACCTTTGTTTTCATGACTGCCACTCCAATTCACGCATCATTCGTGTGACACTGTCCCCCTTATTTCGCGATAATACAAAACGAGCTGACATTCTTTGTACTTTTTCGACGTCACCCGTCAGTCCCACCTGATGCGGATCCCACACCGCACAGCAATACTCCAGAACAGGGAGGACAAGCATAGTGTAAGCAGTCTCTTTAGTAGACCTGTTGCTCCTTCTAAGTGTTCATCCCATGAATCGCAGTCTTTGGTTTGCTCTACCCACAACATTATCTAGTTCCGATTTAATGTATTTGTAATTGTAATCCCTAAGTATTTACCTGAATTTACAGTCTTCATATTTGTATTATCGCATAATCGAAATTTAGCTGATTTGTTTTAGTACTCATGTGAATAACTTAACACTTTTCTTTATTGAGGGTCAATTGCCACTATTCGCACCATACACAGCTACGGTGAAACTAAATCGATACGTTGAACCTGAACTTAATGTCAGAGGACCTATGGACAACTATAAACAGGCATAAAAGCAAATTGTATTTCGCGTAGCTGAAACGCCTTTTTATTTTAGCTTATTCTAGGATTACTCCAGCACAGTGATCTTCATGTTTCATTTAGTTTGTATACGTGTGTAAGACTGCGAACCGTGTAGTGTTTTCAACTTGGAATTAGCTGTTTCGAAACTGAGGTTAGCCTACCGTTCTTTCCTTTCGGTCAGTTGGTTGTCAGATTGGAAGGAAATGAGAGACCGTGGCCTGCAGCTAGAGCTGTCTCTCACCAAGCTATGCCGGGTTGAAACCGACTTTGCTATTGACGACTGATTTTTACATTTCAAAACAATCGCTGACATGTTTCCAATGATCATTTCACGATATTATCGTCACTGTTTGATGTGATACACACAGAATGTAGCAGCTGTAATAGCCACAGGATATCGCTTACCTCAGCCTTTACACCAGGATGAGAATTCCTTCAATCCGTTTATCAGCGTCACGTGGGAGTTTTCTGACCCTATGCTTAATTACCACAAATACGTCTCCAAATGCAATGGATTTAAATGCAGCATGAAACACGCACTTGGATAAAACGGTTTTATGTTCATGAAGTAAAGCTCTATAATCTGAACATTCCACTGTTTTTTGCGTAAATTAGGAACAGTGTTGTCGTTGCTAAGGTGTCTAGTTTGTCCAGAAATGAGACTACTTATAGAGTTTTCTACCGACGGGTTGTTGAGCGCTATTCTTCAGCATGGGAACGTTACCAAATTCGTATATCGGAAGGGAGAGGTAAGATTTAAGCAAAGGAGCTGCTCAGTCTTTCACGGGTCTGTGTAATGATCGTGGTAGCGTCAGAGAAATGAATGAAAACAAGTAAGTGGCACTTGTTAAGGAACTGTGGTTCAGAGGAAAGGCTACTTTTCAAATTACTTGAGCTCCGGGAATAAACTAAACTCTCTGTTTCTGACTGTCGTATGCAGCACATTGCATTATGTTCCTTCTACGAATCACCTGGTCACTTTTCTTCATGTGCGCAGTATTTTTGTCTGAAGAAAGCTGTTTGCCGCAGAATCAGCATGTCTTAGAGACGTAAAGCTCACTTCTGTTTTTAGTAATTTTCAATTATAGTGTGTACGGAACATGCTGGAATATGCTGATACATTCTACACTGTCGAATAAGTGGTTGTTTACTTCGTGACTACAATTCAGCAAAACATTGTTTTCAATATAGCACTGGGTCCCCATTCTGCAACGACCTATACTTTCCCATTCCGCTGGCATTATTTTCATGATTTTTAATTGTTGAATACAGAATGTTCTAAGTACTGCTAACATTTCAGTTAATTTATCACATAAATTGTATTCACATTGAACGTATCCTAAGATTTTGGCGAATCGCATAAATTTTAGTCTTATTCTATCGCAGAACAATGCATTCGCAACCAATATAAATTTTCCGTTAGTAAAATACATGCTCAAGAGAAAGGAAGGTTAACGGAAAAGTGATGAAAAAAGATCTTATACTGAAGTTTGCCTATAAACAAAAGACACCACGCGGTACAACACTTATTAAACAGAAATACTATCAAACGTAGGATGTTGATATATCCAAGCTCAATTTTCCGTAACTGAAAATATTTAATGCAACTAAACAACAACTTCTCCACAAAGCGTTTGAAGTTACTTCGTTGTCTCAGTTTGTGACGTGAAGGAAACCTCTTATTATTTGCATCATTTTGTGCCACTGCTTGGTAAAATTGTGCTTCATCAGTATCAAAACAGAGTATTGCACCATAGTTGCATATTACCATGTGATTGCAGTAGTACCTATGCGTAAGGTGCGTTCGGATTTCACACCTTTCTGCGGAAATATATCTCGAGAGTCAGATAGAAAATGACTTTCACTGTTTATGTACAATAAATTTACATGTGTCTTTTACTCCGTGTTAAACATACAGGCCCCTTAGGTATTATGTGTTACACACATGTGTTCTGTGTCACAAGTCTGTTTCATTTTCCTTACCATGTTGAAAGCATCGGCAGGCAAAATCATGGCCCACATAATTGTTCTCAATATGTCGGGAAAGAATTAAAAAAGAAGTCCTCTGTGGACTCGAGAGTGAATTTTGAAATTCATAAGTTTCGGTGCCTACAGGTGGTTAAGATCTGAGCTCCACATTGAAGATCCAGCGCAGTTTTCCATTATTTTGGGGTGAAATCAGCTGCTTTCGAAAAACTTGCTTCTAAAAGTTAAGTTACTTATTCAGAATAGCAAGTCTCATCGTTGAAGCATGCAGAGTAATTATGTCACCATTCTAATAAGATTTCGTCCTCATTAATCTCCATTTATTATCACTTTTTGCGTATATACTCGGAAGTGTGACTTCTCACATCGGCTACAACTTATTTGCCAAAAAATCATACTGGTCCTCTTTGAAGGTCATCGTTCGTGCAGCTTATGTAAGAGGTAATCATTTGTTGAAAGAATTTTCCTCGCCATCTTCGGATTAATTAAATTTTTTGCGATATGGGTGTTAAATCAGAACTATTCACTTCAGTTTTTTCCGATGTATTTTGGTTGTCAGATGGTATCTTGTTTTCATTTGCGTCCTCCTCCACTGCAGGAACTTCGTCAAAATATAGCAAAGGAAAGAAATTAATTACATTAGGTTTAATTTGTAGCAAATGCCATTATTTTCTTTTCATTTTCGTTGCAGTCACCGTTTATATCAGTGAACTGACAAAATGCTTCCAAGAATTTCCAGCCGCGTGGGATTTGCCGAGCGGTCTCAGGCGCTGCAGTCATTGACTGTGCGGCTGGTCCCGGCGGAGGTTCGAGTCCTCTCTCGGGCATGGGTGTGTGTGTTTCTCCTTACGATACTTTAGGTTAAGTAGTGTGTAAACTTAGTGACTGATGACCTCAGCAGCTAAGTTCCATAAGATATCACACACATTTGAACATTTAAAGAAGAATTTCGAGTTCAATTGGAACTTCCGCAAATGTTTGGGTACCATTGACGGCAATTATATTCCTATCCCAGCTCTACGGAATATCTCCGGTTACTGTTGTAAATGTAAATGGCAGCGTAGCATTGCCTTACTGAAAACTGTTGGTTCCTCATTGTCGCAGTTTGCAGCATTAGAATAATATCAGACGAGGGAGCCTTCATAACCAGCGGAGTAATTGCAAATTGCAGCAGCAGGGCTCGAAAACTCGTCTCTCCGAGGAAGAAGGCTGTGCGTGCCCCATATTTTTAAAGCTGACGCTGCTTTTCCATTGATGTTAATATTGCCCGTTTAATAATCAAAATTCGATGAGGGTTTGTGACTACAGACATTCTAAAGCAAACAAATAGTGAAAAAGGCATTTGGTATTATGTCGAGAGTATGTACAGTATTAAGTAAGATACTTCCGGCTCCAGAACGTGTGGAATACGTACCTCTGGCCTTCTGCAGTTCACGTATTTGGTTACTGGCTGGAATACGTTTCTGGAACTGTATAGGACTGCGAAGGCTTATACGACCGAGAAAATGTAGAAACGAGCGAAACACTTCACTGAAGCGGATGAAATGAAGATCTACCAGCCGATAACCTGCTACCGCTGTCAAAAAATGGTTCAAATTGCACTGAGCACTATGGGACTTGACTTCTAAGATCACCAGTCCCTTAGAACTTAGAAATACTTAAACCTAACTAACCTAAGGACATCACAAACATCCATGTCCGAGGCAGGATTCGAACCTGCGGCCGTAGCGGTCGCACTGTTCCAGATTTTAGCGCCTAGAACCGCTCGGCCACAATAGGCCGGCTACCGCTGTCACAAAAACTCAGTAAAATCTAGTCAATGATTCGTAAAACAGTCTGCAAGTAATATTGTGAACGATTTGTTAGCAGCAAGGTGGAAGTTTCTTGGCAACAATTAAACCGAAATAAATAAATAAAATATTACACGTATTTTTACTTTCCATCAATTTTTCTGATATAGTAATCTATTATTTGTCTGTACACGTACATCACATATACTGACTATAGCCGCATTCGAATAAGTCCGTGGTGGTGAGTCAGATTTATATCAACACGGAGACGGCCGGAATGGCCGAGCGGTTGTAAGCGCTACAGTTTGGAACCGCGCGACCGCTACGGTCGCAGGTTCGAAACCTGCGTCGGGCATGGATGTGTGTGATGTCCTTAGGTTAGTTTGGTTTAAGTAGTTCTAAGTTCTAGGGGACTGATGACCTCAGAAATTAAGTCCCATAGCGCCCAGAGCCATTTGAACCATTATCAACACATGTAAACACTGTGTATTATCAGGTACTAAATTTTCAAGTGCAAAATCTTCCGACAGATATCACCGAAATTGGCTGGTCGACTACTTTTTCTAGCACTGAGTAATAAGCGTAGAGGAGTGTTTAAAACCTAAAGCTGAAGAAATAATTAATATGTATGACAGTAAAACTGAACTATTGGACTGCCTCTTTGAACGATCGGCCTCCTTGCAGAGATATGAGCAACTTATAGCGTAGTCATATTTAAACATGCACTTCCTCAATACCCCGAACGGATTTTGTAGACGAGCAGCCAACTTACGCGACACCCTTTCGAAGTTTTTGAACGTGACAATAAACATTGTTTCAATCTGTTAATATGAATGTGTCGATACAGATCACTGGCGACAGAAATATACATTCTTAAACAAACGCACCACGAAGGAATCATCCCAATGTGAAGGAAATCGGTAGATGTGAGGTATTTGTACAAACAAACACATGATTACTATTTTAGAAAACCTGGATGACTTATTCAAGAGAAAGAGCATCACAAATTGAGCAAGTCCGTAACGCGTTGATCCACGCCCGGCGTTTATTCGACCAATTATTTAGCTTGGTATTTACTGACACAGTTATTGGTTGTCACCCAGCTCGATATCGTGCGAATTGGCGCACCATATCGCCAAAATCCCCATTGGTTGGAGGAGCTTGTCCATAATACTCCAAACGTTCGGAGAGATCCTACGACCGTGATAACCAATTTTGGGTTTGGCAAGCACGGAGACAAGGTGTAGAAACACCCGCCGAGTTCGGGCGGGCATTATCTTGCTGAAATATGAGCCTACCATGGGGGCAACAAAATTGGAAGTAGAATATCGTCGACTAACCGCTGTGTAGTAATGGTACCGTGAATGAAAACCATAGCGATCCTGCTATGAAATAAAATGGCACGACAGGCCTTCACTCCTAGCTGTCGGTATGGCGGGCTACAAACAGGTTGGTGGTACCACCACAGCCTTGTGCGGGACGTCTTCGGACCCGTCATCGCTCTTCATCGGGCGTCAATTCGAAGCAGAAATCGTGACTGAAGACATTTCTACTCCGGTCAATGAGATTCCATGCCCTTGGGTCTAGCGAAGACGTGTATAGAGACGCTTCAGACAGCGGCGGGACACTACCTTGACTGTCGTTCGCAACACGGCCCGACAGCCAGGAGTGATGGTATGGGCTATGGGCTACCATTCTTTTCGGAGCAGGACCTCTTTTGCCGACATTCGGTAATTGGTCAGCGCGTCTTGTTAAGCCAAAGCACTCAGAGCACCGCCTCTGACTGCCTTCAAATTATCTTCAGACTACTCTCAGAACAAAGCGAACGTCTGGACAACACTACAGTGAGAATATCATTAATCTAACGCGGCACTAGTGTTATTGGAACTGATAGTGAATACTCTTAACTGGTGGGACGGAGAGACAGAAAGCAGAAATACGAATGTTATGAAGTTCGTGTGCTTAATATCGAATATATCGTATATTATATTATATAAATCCATTTATCTATTAATTACTGCCGGCCGGAGTGGTCGTGCGGTTCGAGGCGCTACAGTCTGGAACCGAGCGATCTCTACGGTCGCAGGTTCGAATCGTGCCTCGGTCATGGATGTGTGTGATGTCCTTAGGTTAGTTAGGTTTAATTAGTTCTAAGTTTTAGGCGATTGATGACCTCAGAGGTTAAGTCGCATAGTGCTCAGAGCCATTTGAACCATTTTTTAAATTACTATGTAGCGTTTAATGTGTTATGGAGTGTTAATCCACCTCGTTACATTGACGGACAAAACAGATATATCCCCTTCATCATTTGCTGCCACGGCCCGATTATCAGCATCACAGGTCCCTTAACTGAATCCCTACACACGTGCACTTCTGCACCACATATCCAGAGCCTTCTCCACGTACATCTTAAGGAGTATGTGAGGCAGATAGAATCTTTCTTGCAGATCCTGTGGTCCAGAGATAGCGTCTTTGATTATTAATCGAAACGTCCTTGATCCCGGGTTCGAATCTCAACACTGTTTAAATTTTGAATCGAAACCAATAGCGGCCAAGGGCTTCCGGCATAAGAAGTCACTCTCATTCAGCCACCGGCCTCGTCGAAGAGGCCGAAGAAGCGGACAGAAGTTTAGGGCACTTTCTTGACTTGGCGATGAGAAACTGCGCTCAAAGACGGAAGAATCAGCGGAGACCAACGACAGAAGGGTGCGCAAGGCAATGGAAACATAGCGTGCAGCAACAAAAATGTTGCCTCTAACTGAAAAAGTGTCATGATGATTTCTCCATTGGCAAAACATTCCGGACAGTCCCCGATTGGGATCTCCGGGAGGTTAATAGAATAATAATAATACTAATAATAATGCATCTAATAAAGCTAACATCAGTAATAATAAAATTAATAATAAGTGCATAACTTTCAAAGATCAATCCAAACACGACCTTTGTAGTGTAACGACGTATTAGTTTTCGTTTGATATATGTATGACCATGTGCAGACTTCGTCACCCACGTCAGTTACACTCACTTCAAAAATGATTTATATGCCTTTTAAATTGTCATAGAATGGTTCTTGAACGAAACTGTAAAACATCAGTTGAGTCGTGTGCAGAGAATTACATCACTTGGGCCAATTGGTTTTCGTAACTTTTTCGAATTTAAATTTCGTTTGTTTCTCCTCAGAAAATTATATCGACACACGTTATCTTGATCTAATCGATATCAGAATCACACATTAAATAAACTTTTTAGATTCAAAGTTTCGGCCAACGCTGTCTGAATCAATAATCTTGTCAAATATATTATTAATCCGTTCACATAACTCTTCATAAATAAATCTTCAAGACACGTGTTTCAACTTTAGTAGCATACACTATTTTATTAGCTTCCTACACATACAGATGTGAACTTGAGCGTTGACAGACAGTGACTAACATTTCAATAAGATTAAGATCTATATGATGTCATTGTTGTACAAAAAGAGTATAAAACTTCATTTTTAATTTTTAGAAGCACGACGCAACAACTCGGTTCCAGGATCTTCTGTTGCTCCTTGGCTGTCGACCCGCGACGTATAGCGGCCAGCAATTTCCTCTCTGGTCGCGGCAACGAAGATGCTGTCCCCGTTCGTTGCGCCGACCTCTCCGTACATGAA
Source organism: Schistocerca piceifrons (assembly GCF_021461385.2). Taxonomy (NCBI): domain Eukaryota; kingdom Metazoa; phylum Arthropoda; class Insecta; order Orthoptera; family Acrididae; genus Schistocerca; species Schistocerca piceifrons. Next base: position 52,374,014 of record NC_060138.1, read on the forward strand.
ACACATAAAAAAATACAAACTTTTAGATAATTCACATTTATTACAAATAATAAGAAAACACATAAACAAAACTAAATTAAACTTATAGTCACCTGCAAACTGGGCTGACTTTGGTGGATGGGTGACGCTTAATTTCGTCCCACTACATACCCCACCCACAAGCTCAGTTTGTCAGGTTTTAACCGGAATTAAAACTGTTCAATATACAATATTTAACAGTTAATACATTTTCCTCACATTTTACGTAACCTAGAGTCCTTGCTATTAGATAGATTTAATCCTTTTAATACGATATCGTTGTGACTATTTGTCATTTACTCTTAATTGTGCTCTTATGGTAATTCGTAACCGAATATAGGGAGATTGCTCCTCTTCAGTTAATAGTTGCTAATAAATACTAATTTAGTACGTTCTTTAACGTTGTACATTAGGACAGAGCGTTCAAATTGTGATAGATTAGTTTCAGTTTCATTTATTTACTAGAGTTATTCTTTTCAAGAATGTATATTACTAATAAGTTTCTCACAATAACTAATAGTACTATTTACTTTACGTCATCCTCTTCCCTAATGCCTTATTTATGCCTGAGGTCAAGAAGAAATCAAGCAAAACTTTCTTTAGAATCTCGGCACGGCTTTCTTTACCTTCGGACACCTTGTTGGGTAATGGCCATTTATTTAGGAGAAACAAGCGAGAGAGCCCCGTTTGGTGTGTTCTGTATTAACACTATTACAAACCTCTATTAAAGGCACTCTGCTATGTTCTCGTGAGCCATATAGCTCTGGACGCCCATGGTCCCTAAAACTATTAACCATCCCCTTTGGTTCCTACTATCCGAGTAAATTTAAAATACGCAAAATTCCTTTAGACCTAAGAGCAAAGTTTCCTCCATATAAATCCCCCTTTTGGTTATCTTTCTCTTTTTGAAGTACCAGTAGATTATTGTAGAACACATGTTTAAGCTTTCTGTCATTTATTTAAAATAACACGTAACTATCACGAAAAACTTCACATAAATAAACTATGAACGCTCTTCCGTGTGTAACACGTACTAAATATTAACTTATTTAGGAATGAAGGGTTTCATTTGATCAACACTATATAATCCTTTAATTACACCTGATGAAGGTTCCATAAGAAGTAATGCTTTGGGATGTACAATCTTATGTACAACATATGGACCTTCAAGGATAAAGAAGAATTTTCTACATTCCTTACCGATCTTAGAACTTTTAGGATGAGATCGTACTAACACAAGATCTCCTACCTGAAATGAGGGTTCTATAGCCTGTTGATTATAACTTTTAATTCTCCGTTCGGCATTTTTTACAATCTGTTCGCAAACTTTTTCGTCTGGGATACATTGTTGGATCTCATTTACTGGTGGCCAAGGTAAAGCAGCTAGTAAAGGCTCACCTATAATTCGTTTGCCTAAAATTTCTATAGGTGATAATCCCGTCGTTAGGTGAGGCAATTCATTTAATATCTTTTCGAATTCAGGCATTAGTTTGGCCCACCGAGTATGTTTATGTGCACAATAAGTTCTACATAATCGTCCTAATTCTTTCATGACTCTTTCTACTAAATTACTTTGAGGGTGATATTTCGAAATTAAGATATGTTTGATTCCATATTGTCTTATCATATCTTGAAATCTTTGACTAATAAAGGCACTACCGTTGTCAGACATAAGTCGTTTAGGAATGCCCCAGTTAACAAAGTAATTTCGGGTGAGGCAGCGTATAACGCTTGCTGTATTCGCTCGTTTCAAAGTATACAGTTTCACATGTTTGGACCAACATTCCATTACAACAAACACATATGTTAATCCTCCTGAACTCCGAGGCAGAGGGCCGAAAAAATCTAATGATAGTAGATCCCACAAACCTCGAGGAATTACAGCATATAATTTATAACGCTTGGATTTGTTATTAACTTTAACCTCTTGACAGGTTTCACAAGCCCTAATAATACTTCTCACAATACGTGACATATTTTTGAAATAATAATACTTCATTAGATGTTTAATACATTTATGAATTCCAAAATGCCCGTAACCTTCATGAATATAAGTAATTAACTCGTCCACAACAGTTTTCGGAATGCAGATTTTCCATCTCTGGTGTTCCCTCTGTGCTTTCCAATACAACAAGTCGTTAAAATATAACCACACACCCCGGGTGTTAACTGTTTCGTCCCCATTATTAAGGTTTTGTATAAGGTCCCTATATTGATCGTCATTTCTTTGATTGCATCTAACAGCAGTTACTATCCGTTTAACCTTACGTTCGTTCTCCTTAGTTAAAAGGAAATAAACATGATAATTTGTTCCTGGTTCTTCTGCAATATTAATATTCTCCATTCCTACGGGAAGCCTTGACAAAGCATCTGAAATTACATTCTGAGATCCTTTTATATACCTAATTTCGTACTGAAATTCTTGCAAGTATAATACCCAACGTAATAGCCTACGGTGAAGTAACCGGCAATTGTTCAAAAAGATTAAAGCCTGATGATCAGTATATACAATTGTTTTTCTTCCCATTAATAATCCTCTAAATCGTTGAAAACCCCATACCACTGCGAGAGCTTCCTTCTCGGATACAAAATAATTTCTTTCATGTTTATTTAAAGTTCGACTAGCGAATCCAATAGGCCGATATAATCCCTCTTCATTGGTCAGATCACCTTGGAATATTACACAAGACACACCATAATCAGAGGCATCCGTACACATACAAAAGTCCTGATTGAAATCTGGGTGGTATAACATTTTGGCTTTGGCTAACGCTCCTTTTATCTTATTAAAACTTCCTCTTCCTCTTGTCCCCAGAGCCATACTGACTTCTCTTTCAATAAATCTAGTAATTTAGGATTAACAATATCCTGCCCTGGAAGAAATCTTCTCAGGAATCCTACCATTCCTAAGAATGATTTCAATTGTTTCCGATTTCTAGGACTCGGGCATCGAGCAATAGCTTCAATACGTGCTGGGTCTGGCCTAATACCGTTACGGTCCACTATATGCCCCAAAAATCTTACTTCCTCCTTTCCGAAGTAAGACTTAGATAATTTTAAAGTAACTCCTCTGTCAATTAAACGGTTAAACAATTCCCGTAATATCGTTACGTGTTCTTCCCACGTTTTAGTAGCTACCAAAATATCATCTACATATAAAATAATCTTTTGTAACAATTGCTGACCCAAAGCAGAATCTAATGCCCTAATGAAAGTTGACACTGATATATTAAGTTCAAAAGGTAAAACTTGGAACTGATATGATCTGCCTTCAAAAAGAAAAGCCGTATATTGCCGTGAATCCGGGTGTAATGCTACTTGATGGTAGCCAGAGGTTAGATCCATTGTACTCATATAACGAGAACCAGCGATCTTAAGGAGTACGGCCTCCATAGGAATAGGTCTGTCTCTTTCCATCTCTATAATTTTATTTAATTCACGGGCATCCAGAACCAGTCGTACCCCACCAGTAGCTTTCTTAACTACCCACAACGGACTGTTAAAAGCGCTACATGATCGTTCGATAATGTTTTGTTCTAGCATCTTACTTATTTCTCTACTAGCCGGTTCTTTGAATTGTACTGGAATGGGATAAGGTTTCTTAAAGAATGGTTTTTTATCTTTCATCTTAAGTTTACAAACGTAATCTTTAATTCTCCCCGGTTCATCTGAGAAGACGGCTCTAAATTCTAACATCAAAGATTCCAACTCTTCCTTTTCTTGCTCGGATAGACAATTCGTAGATAAACATTTTTCTTTCACTTCGGTTTCGATACTATTACTAGCCTGACATTGGTATACTGCATACCCAAGATCACCAAAATCTGTTAATAGATTCATGGTCGGTGCGTACTTAATCTGTAAGGATTTGTAGCAATTTTCAGGTACTTGACTATTAGAGAACCTCACTTTAAAAGTATATGCCTCCTTATGGATGGTTAAGGAAGAATCTTTAAAATCTAATATAGCTTTATATTTACACAGCCAATCTATACCTAAAATTATGGCCACATTTAAATTGGCTACGACGAGTACAGAGTGAGCAATTAATTGTTTAGCAATTTCAAAAGTTACATAAACTTCTTCAGTAATATTTTGACTTCTTTTACCAGTAACTCCTATAATTTTCACCCCAGTTACAGGTAAAGTCGGGAAATTCCAATATTTCCTTTTAAGCTGAAATAATTCTTTGGATAAAATACTTACTTCGCTACCCGAATCAACTATAATATTTACTTCGGTATCTTTAATATAACCTTTAATAACGGGTTTATAAGTTACATTCTCCCTTATCTGATTGTCTTCCTGAAGTAAATCTTGTTGCCAGTCACCGTCCTTTTGGCAGCTTAATGATAAATTGCAATTGGGCCTTGTATAATCTTGACCAATAGTTCCCTTTAGTTGACCCGTACTAAAGGACTTCACTAGTTTTCCGAACTTTCTATGATGAAGTCACCTACCACTTGACCTTCATTAATTACTTGAGGATGATTTATCTCATGATCGTTATTGTATAATTTCCGCACTTTAGAGTTATTACCACGATTTTGTTGGCTCTCTTTATCTTTAGATTGACGTTCTATATAACAGAACCGGCTATGATTGTTGTTATTAGCTTTTCGTGGTTCTGAATTATTATTATTATTTCGAGGATTGTCATTTCTACCAAATCTAAACTTCTCGTCTTCTCTTTCTCTATTAAGTATATCTAACTGCTCTAAATATCCTAACAATTCGCACGGCTGTGACCATTCTCTTTCTATCATTCTTTCCTTTACATAATACGGTAACCTACTAATTAGGACTCGTATTAAATGACTTTCAATAATTGGTTCTTCAATTAATTTAGCACGGTTTAAATGCCATTCAAAATAATTCCTATAACCTCCCCACCGTTTAGAATATGGAGGAGGGTCTAACAACTCTAAAGTTAAGTGCTGTTGTTTTCCTCTTGACCAATAATTTTGTTTAAACTGCTTAACAAAATCATCCCAATCCCTGAATTCAGTTCTATGCAGTACTGCCCATTCCGCAGCTTCTGCTTCTAAATGTCCTATTACAAATTGAATGCGTTTTTCATTACTCCATTTAGGAGATAATGATGTTTCAAAAGCTTTTATAAAGATTATAGGGTGCAGTTCGCCTCCTGGTTTGAATACAGGAAATCGACTTGCTACATTTGAATTTGTTGTTATGTCATCCAGACATTCTGCGAGAGAAATAGTCGGATTTTGTTTAGATTGCAGAGACGGAGTTGCATCGGATTGGCTTGCCGTGATTGCCTTATTCATATTGTTGTCGTCCGTGCTAGCAAATTCGATGCGACTGTTGTCTCTGATTATGTTATTACCTCTGCTACCTGAAATGTTCTCGTTATTATTTAATTCCGGTAACCGTTTAGTAATTTCCTGTATCCGCATTTCTGTATTGGATACGCGACTAGCTAATATCGATTCTTCACTGTGCTCACGATGTGAACGCTCTGTACCTTCATCAATGTTATTATCTTTGGCAGTCTCAAGATTACTGCATATTTCAGTAATTAAAAATTTCATGTTTTCGATTTCGGTATGGTCCTTTTCTACTTGATGAGTTAATGTCTCTAATTCTACATTATCTATTGAAGAAATCTCTACAGGTTTGGTAGAGACCTCTTTAATAGATTTCAATAATTCTCTGCGAACAGTTTCTGTTTGCATAGAAAATTCATCTCGTAACATATCGTTATTTTTCTGTATTTCATTTACAACTAAGATATTGACACTATCTAGTCTCTCGGATAAGTCAGTAATATCGTGTCGCATGCGAGCTTTTTCCTCGCGCGATTCCTGGATATGTTCTTCTAACCTTTTACAATTATCAGCAATCTTATTACTAAGTCCTACTAATTTTTCCTGCATTTCAACTTTAGAAGACTCTATTTTATCACTTAATTCTCGACTGGTTTCATTAAGATGTTCCTGTAACCTGTCTGTCGATTTTGTTAGCTCCCCTTTAAGTTCCTCTTTTAATCTAGCAGTAGATTCTTCGTTAGACTGTTTTAATCTAGCAGTAGATTCTTCGTTAGACTGTTTTAATTCCTGTTTTAGTTCCTCTTTTAATCTAGCAGTAGATTCTTCGTTAGACTGTTTTAATCTAGCAGTAGATTCTTCGTTAGACTGTTTTAATTCCTGTTTTAGTTCCTCTTTTAATCTAGCAGTAGATTCCTCGTTAGACTGTTTTAATTTAGCGATCGCCCTAAAAAGGGCTCTCATGCTCCTATCGGACATAGATTGCTCTTCGTCTGACATTTCACTTCCCGACATTATTGTAAGATATTAACTATTTGCACACGCAGACTTGTAATCAACAATCCTGTAAAAACACACTTCCTATGTACAACACTCCACTTCCAACTTGAAACAAACTCACCGGACACTAATATTGTAATTTGTAGTTCTCGATGATTAGTGTGCTGCTATGGGCTGCAGATGTAACAGCCGTCGATGCAGCCGCTGAGATGCTGCGACCCCGCTTCCGCAACCGGCAGGACGCTGAGTCGAACACCGGAAACGTCGCTAGCTGCAACCACGCCCGGCACCGCCGTAGACAGGCGAAGCCCTCAGCAACACCTCTAATACCAGCCGGAGGAACGCCCCGCAGCTGACGTACTGGGCCTATTAGTTTAGGGAGAAAAAAGGTTGTCGGGGTTTGCAGCGTTCAGCTGCTGCCCAACAGATGCGCCTTCTCGTGGAACAACTGCGTGACCGTACTGCTTGGCTGCGCTCCGTCAGATGCCCACACCCGCGAAGTCGCCGCTGGCTGGTGAAGGCTCCACGAAACTCGCGTTGACTTCCGAAGGACTCTTGATGCTTTGTTTCGTACCTGTGTGCCTTAGTTGCACACAAGTCCTGTTTCTAAGGTCGCCACGGTGTAGTGTAACGACGTATTAGTTTTCATTTGATATATGTATGACCATGTGCAGACTTCGTCACCCACGTCAGTTACACTCACTTCAAAAATGATTTATATGCCTTTTAAATTGTCATAGAATGGTTCTTGAACGAAACTGTAAAACATCAGTTGAGTCGTGTGCAGAGAATTACATCACTTGGGCCAATTGGTTTTCGTAACTTTTTCGAATTTAAATTTCGTTTGTTTCTCCTCAGAAAATTATATCGACACACGTTATCTTGATCTAATCGATATCAGAATCACACATTAAATAAACTTTTTAGATTCAAAGTTTCGGCCAACGCTGTCTGAATCAATAATCTTGTCAAATATATTATTAATCCGTTCACATAACTCTTCATAAATAAATCTTCAAGACACGTGTTTCAACTTTAGTAGCATACACTATTTTATTAGCTTCCTACACATACAGATGTGAACTTGAGCGTTGACAGACAGTGACTAACATTTCAATAAGATTAAGATCTATATGATGTCATTGTTGTACAAAAAGAGTATAAAACTTCATTTTTAATTTTTAGAAGCACGACGCAACAACTCGTTTCCAGGATCTTCTGTTGCTCCTTGGCTGTCGACCCGCGACGTATAGCGGCCAGCAATTTCCTCTCTGGTCGCGGCAACGAAGATGCTGTCCCCGTTCGTTGCGCCGACCTCTCCGTACATGAAACACATAAAAAAATACAAACTTTTAGATAATTCACATTTATTACAAATAATAAGAAAACACATAAATAAAACTAAATTAAACTTATAGTCACCTGCAAACTGGGCTGACTTTGGTGGATGGGTGACGCTTAATTTCGTCCCACTACACCTTCCCCACCTCCCCCCCCCCCCACACACACACACACATGGACTGACGTGTACCCAAATTCAAAGGACGAGGCTCTTCAAGGACAACAAAGAGCTATGGAGGAAGTTTGCTCGTCTGTGAAAGTAATGGAATAGCTGTGCACGTATATGTTATCGTGTGAACGGACTGTACAACTCCTACAATGCCTTTAGAACATTCTGTTGCAAGAGTGCGGCCCATTGACATCTCCTTGTTGAATCAATTTTCGTCGGCGTTGTACATATTTGCGTCTGCGTAGGCTCTCATGAGTCCACAAATTGCTTCTTGCTACTCCTGGATTCGTTTTCTGGATCTCGTTTCTGTTGTAGTACATTTTCACTACAACAAAAGATTTGACTTTACGGCTTACAATACTGTTTCTACGCTTCCAGCGCAAGGCCCAACAGTCACTGGCGTCAAATCATGGGAAATTCAGCTGTATCGCTATTGTTTTTGCCCACTATTTGATGTCTTCGTCGTGAAGACATCGACCTTCATGGCGGCGGTGTTTGCAGATCTCCAAACACGCATTGTAATATTTTGTAGTTTCCTTTCACAGATATTAACTCTCCACTTTTCCCACTGCCGTTTGCGTTCATACAACATTCGCCGTGCTGGGGCAACTATTGCGAAATCAGCTTTTCCTTGCAGGCATCGAGGGATGTGCTAATGTTTTGGTTGGCTTCATCTTTAAGCCAATATTTCAGCATTTCCATTTTCTCGTTTATTGAGTAAAACAATACCCTTTACTCCTCCTGTGGCATTTCATCGTTTCCATCTCCTGAGGACCCTCCTGGCGGCGATATCGAAGATGTCGTCTCCACTACACTTGGTCACATACGAACGATACCGCTCCACTTGGCGTGCGCTCGTCGACATCTAATATTTTCTCTTATGGTACTCTCGACGCATTCCATTGATCAATGATGTCCAGTAGGAACGCTGTACACTTCCTCTCATCTTCAGTTATTTCCGTTGTTGTACGCACACAAGAGTCGCTATGCTGTATAACGAGTGGTGTCTGTTCTGTCGCACATGTCCAACAGAACACCACACCTACCTACACAGGTGTACACTGTATACTTTCAACAAACGAAGCGAAAGCAGACTACAAGAAGAATATTCCTACAAACTCCAACGAGTTTTTACTTAGCACGAGAAAGTGTCACATATAAGACTTTCACACGCAAACCGTTAAAAAATTGTCTTTGATGGGGTTTGAACGCTGGACCGTTATTCATGGAAGCCACAGTTATTCACAGACATCCTTTTGCTATTCTCAGGAGGTTTTATTGTTGTTTCTAATTATCGTTAACGCCCATTCTTCTGGACGACAGCACACAGTACGAACTAAATCGGAGTTTTGGTTTATACTCTATTGGCATAAAAAGTTTGGTACTGACATGAGTGCCTTCCACCTCGAGGTTTGGGCCTGAGTATGTGCTTTGGAAGCAAAAGAGGAGTATCCAAGATGGGGGCCTCACTACAATCATGACCAAAACCGGATATCTGAAGGCTGGTGACAGTACCATGAAGGATATGGAGGTGGGAGCAAGTATGATCAGAGAATTTGAAAACATCGTTACGTATCGAACAGAAACCTTGGTAAAATACAAGCATCGGAGGAACGATTTGTTTGCACTAGAGATATACTTTTGCAAACGAAGTTGTAGCATCTGGTAACTGACCCGTGAACCGAAAACGAACCAAACCAAGAGAGGCTGTGGACGTCAATAAATCAATAATAGACATCACAGGGGTGAGGCGTCTAAAGTGGTGTGAATATCAGGGAAGGATGGCCACAGGAAGTGTGGCAGCAGATCCCAGTGGAAAGATGTGGCGACCCAGAGAGAGCAGAAGTCGAGAGATCCGAAACGCGACGGATGTCTGAGAACTACAAGAAGTAGACTGTCAGGATCGGAAGAAGTGGGAAACGAGAAGAGACAAACGGCCTTAGGCGTAGAGTACTCGAAAGATGATGAGATAATGTGGACTGAAAAGATAAAGAATGTGGGGCTTCTTCACATAATCGCCAAAGTAAAGAACAACACTGACACTATGGTAGGACGTGTTGCGTCATAAGCTACAAAGAGTAAAACAAAAGAGGAAGACAAAGATTGGAATACATCGAAAACTAGGTTGCAACTGCTACTCTGAGATAAAGAGTTTGAAATACGAGAGGAAAAACGTGTAGTATGAAAGTTTCGTTATTTCGTGAATGTGTAGTACAGGATGAAAAAGTCACTTGCTAATTTCCGGTTGATTCTAACTAAATTCATACTACACTACGACCACCCAAAATTATTTCCACTCTACCTCATCGTCGACATATATTAATACACAGGCTACATTTGTCAATGATGGGTACGTCTAGCAAAGTAATAAAGTAAACTCTTCAAATACAATACATTCGTTACATACCAGAACATAAATATAATTAGATCATTATTCTTGTTACAGTTCCTGCAATGAGACTATTTTCTTCTTTTTGTTCGACAACATGGCACGAGTTAAAAAACTCCCAAAAATTCTTTCTGTTCAGCACCTTCCATGTTTGATCAATAATTTTGCTTCACAAGCGTTACTCAAATGCAGATATTCCTTTAAATCTAGTTGTACTCTTATTTGATTAAAAATGTGGCCATATCATTTTACATCTATTCATTAGGAATTTTTCTTTGCAAAGGCGTTGGAAGTTTCATTGAACTTTAGTAGAAAAGCATTTCAGGAGAACTCGGTATCAACTCCTTTTAAAAGACGAGTCGAAACCGGTCCGCCACTAGGGAGACATTAAAGCTTTTGGATAAATCTAGAATTAATTTGGATTCGATTAATAAGAACATCACGTGCATATGGTTTTAAGTGAGCAGGAGCGTATGCACATTTCACTGTTATTCTAGGGACATAATAGTCGATCGATTTCGAGTAACAGAGGAAGCTGTAACACAAGTCGCACACAGAACGGCTTTTAACTGAGGCCGTATATCTCCAAGTTGGAAGCGCTTAGCAGTGATGATTAACTGCTGACGTAATTACTTAAATCTTAATTAACTAGAGCAGACCATGATATACTGCCAACGGCTTCCTCATTTACCGCACTGCTAAGCAGCTTTAATAGCCGAGTTAAACGCCATCTGCTTTGCTCCTCAGTCTAATGTCCGTTTCACAAAGGGCCCTGCCGTAACGGTTCTCTATAGAGTCACAGGGGCGTAACTGCATATAGGGCCTACCGATGTAATACATGTATAGAAAAGATCTCCCAGCACTCTCCACAATTCTAAAAATAGTTTCCCACATACACATTGACAATTATACTCAAATACATTTCTTTTCACTTTAGTACTTTTATGGCGGAAGATTGTGTGTGATATTTTTTGATGTTACCTTGAATCATACATAGGTTAGCAGTAGACCAAAACGTTATAGCTCCATATTCCTGGGCTAGAAATAAACCAGGTACGAAAATAATTTTGGGAGTGATTCACACAAAATGTAAATGCTGCTGAGCATTGTAAACTGAAGACTGCGTATATGTGTAGCGTTAACTTTCCTTTGGTAATACATTAGCTCATGGTCTCATTATAAGAAATTGGAAAAATAACGAAGTCTCAGAATAGCGTTATGACAAAATTAATTTCCTTGGGGTGTCCACAGTAGTTTAGCTATGGTGCCTGCAAGCTATTTTGCATTCAAATGACCTTGAAAAGGACCTGTAATCGAACAGTTGTCTACATTTAGCTGTTGGTGTCAATGGCATTTGCCACTGTTCATGACCACATGATGCGATGAGACCAAACCTCTCTCTCCTTCCCGTCTCAATCCCGCCCCTCCCCCACCCCCCTGAGGCAAGGGGTCCTTTGTTCTCTACAAGTCAGCCACTTGTCCTAGCCTCGTTACCAGTTTCATTAGTGAACTGTCATAATCTGTTGTCCAATTAGTGTAATTTATGTAATTTATTATTATTATTATATTATTTATGTAATTAAGGAATTATAACACCTAATTTCGACCTGTTTTGTATTTGTACCGATATTTCTGTGTCAGTTTCTAGTGTTTCTTGTGCAGAGTGCTGTATCTGTCATGGAAAGTCTTTGACATGTATACATATTTCAGTTATGTGAACTTTTTGAACGACGTTGTTTAAACTGTGCTTATGGATTTAAATAATTTCTGGAATGATTGTCATCTAATGTACTGTAATTGGCTTGATGCATAGGTAGGAAAGCGAGGTTGAATATAAAAGATGTGTAGAAGCCCCGTAGCTACGGAAGTAGCCTGGCGGAGTGGAAAAGATGTGGTTGGCTAGCGAGTGGCAAATCGTCCTTTGTGATGGGTAAGGATTCTGCGCTGAGCAGTGCTGTGGTTAACATCTCGCAAGCAGTAGCAGGTCATTGTGGCTCATATTCCTGGAGTCTTGGAGCCAGAGGAGCTTAAGGGCAGTATTTATTGGCGTCGGATGGTGAATTCGATGAAATTATTGTCACGACATTGTTTTAGGTCCAATAGAAATACAGTTCATACGCCAAGAAGATCTGTAACAGGGCGATGCCAACAGGACTCCTATGACTGCTTGGCCCCCATATCAACAACCACTGCAAATTACGCCACCAGTAACACCAGCCTTCCACTAAATAGTTTATATTTGACACTCTGTAAATGGACCAGATATTTGTGAAATTTGATTGTTTTTAAAAATAATCGTGGTCTTGCTAAAAACTCTGTCTTACTGCCGTGATTATCCCAACTCACAAACGTGGACAGAAATCCTGTCCTAATGAATCTAATTTCGAGCGTATTAATTTATTATGGAAAGACTTATTTGGAAGCTGGGTAAAAATAGCTGTGATTGCTTTTTAATGTGAGGAGTTATAGTGCTTAAAGTTCAATTTTATTGTTTGAGAAATTCTCCACTTCCAGTGCGTTTTTAAATCAGTCTGCGGTCATTTTCTTTAAAAAATTGTCTTCTTGAAAGCTGTCTGAAAACAGTAAAGTTGATCTCAAGGGAAAAAGATTATTAATTGGTGCATTTATGCATCTCGATCAGAATTACATAGTTTTATTAGTGTTTATTTCCTGAGAAGGTGTTGTGTTTACATTTGCACAGTCAACGATGTTTTGAGCGGGCTGAAAGACTGCTTATCAAAGAGCATTTGTTGTTTAAAGAGCTATAGTTTGCTGTACATTACTTAATTAATAATTACTGATGAGAATGTTCACCATTTCTCATACATACTTGTGTAGTTTTGTTAATGAGCACGGTTCTTAAAACCATGACAGTTTATGAGTCGTCATGTACTAGGCTTGTTAGTTAATGATGCAATGTAAAGGTTCCTTCACAGCCATTGTAGTTAGATATGCATTCTGTTTCATTGCTTCAAACCGAGTTTCAGAAAGAAATGTTTACTGTGTTAGCTATTCTAATGTAAGTTGGTTAATGCACTTTCACTGAGGCCCTGTACCAAGCAATGATGTTATGTAGCGTGATCATTAACAGACCCCCTGATTTAAACCAGGATCATTTCATGCGCTTCCCTGTTTAGTATTGCTATTAGTTTAATGTGTATTGGTGATTGGTTCTATAAACTGCTTCATCTAGTTCATTTATGGCACGTGTTTTCGAGAGGCGTCTCACTGTTTGCTAACTCATTGACGATTTGTTTGTCTGACCGCCGAGTTAATACGCTTTTGTGCTGGGACAACGTCTGTTCCTGACCCATCTGTTTACTCTTGGTTATACTCTGCTACAGTGTTTCCGAAACGATTTCCAGTTTCATTATCCCGTTCCCGTTAGGTTATCTCACGGTCACAACTTTCTCAAAAATTCCTCGCAGACATCGACTGCCGTTTAAGGTTATCCGTGTCACCGTTACAGACTCCATTACTGATTACGTAATTATACCGATTTATGTTTCAAAAATGATTACTTAAGATTTCAGGCCAATTGTGTAAATCTTGTCTCTGGCGTTCTGCTCACCGTAGTGGAAGGTTCATGACAAACCATTACATGGACTCCTGACTCATGTTCTAACTATTGGACACACCTGAATTGTACCTCAACCTTTTATGCAGTTATTTCATTTTTGAAATTTCAGTTGAAGTATTGTACCCCGTGGTATTTCTGCAAGCCTGTGGACATATGACTACCTTTTTCTATTGCAATCAGCAGTTTTGAGTGTATTTGTTGCAGAGTTGATAATTTTCCAAAATACCCCCTTTTCGAGATCATAAATACAAGACTTTTACATGTTTAACAATTACCGTAGAGCATTGTTGAAACAAATTACACGGATATCCCGAAGAGAAAAAGTTGATTGCTATGATCTTGGAAATTAATACTTAATATCGATTATATATTCACTAACCTGATGCTTAGGTGTGTTAAATACAAAGGCTCATACTCTATAACGTCATATACCTAACAAACGAAGGTTGCTACGCTCTTGCAGCTATAGCTTCGGCTCCTTTTCATCCAACTATCAGCAATGGAGCTGAAACGTTTATTAAAAAAAATTTAAGTAACTCCAGCCCATATCAGCCATTATCACCACATTTGATAAGGATATTTAAATGGTTAAACATTTTTCACAGCGGTTGGGGCAGGATGGTGTAATTTCAACGTCTTTATGCAAGCAAACAGCACAACATGGAGGGCCCCTTTCCACACATCACAGAGTGCCGCACCAGGCAGAAAAAGTTAATTTTGCCGTCTCTTTGTTCTCTCTGAAAAGAAGATAGAAGCTGACAGTATTCTAGGAATAACAACGCACCCGACTGAATTGTCGTCTTGAGGGCTTACTTACCTATAAATATTAGTAAGCAATTTCCTAAACACGATGCTGGATGGAAAAGGAATATTTGAACTTCCATTCAATCACCACGTAAACTAATATTTCTAATCTTATATCTCGATTGTTGTTCTTACGACTGATTTAAAATAAATACAGTGCATAAAATAAAATAAATGCAGTGCAAAAAACCGGCCTCTACAGCTGCCGCCCCTAGGCCCGTGTCTAGTGGGCATATATGTAAATCTGCCTCTTGTTTACACTGTATAAGAAAAATTTTATTCCTTCCTCCTTGGCTTACTTACGGTGCAGATTTTAGGCGACACTCACCAGTAGTTTAACTAGCATTCTTCTCAAAGTTCACGTGATACGTTTATATTGTATTCCTAATTTTAATGTAATTACAGGTTTCTTTCTCGGGGTTGGCAGATAATTAGACTATTGTAAGAGACAAAATTTGTGCTCGTTTTCTTTCAGACGAGAACACAGCTTTATATAATCAGCGTTCTGGTGACCACTCTAAGCAAGACAATGTATCTCATTCCCTTATTCCAAGATGGTAAGCGTAACGAATTACTAACTTGCAAAATAACTCATGCAAGCACCAACGAGTACGGTAGAAAGTCTCATCCAAGGAGAAATAAATAAAACTAGCTGCAGAGATTAAAGAAAAATGAATTGAAAGAAAAATTTTGTTATCTGTGATTTATATATAGAATTCTAGAGTACCTCTCATTTATTTCCTTGTCCATGGGAATAAATCTGACACATTAATATAAATGCATATTTTTTATTTATCTTGTTACATCCAACAGGAATTACGAAGGCCTAACGTTACTCCTTCTTTTATTAATGTCTTAATAACTATTTTGGAGTGAGGCAAAAGACTTACTCATAAGGAATTGAAATATTTATATATTTACAAAAGTTCATGGAAATAAAAACAGTAGTGCAAATATCATGTGGTACTCAAAACTTATCACTCTATCTAAAATAATAGTCAGAGGCGCCTGTGCAACATATCAAGCATCTTAGTATTATTTACAAATTTACATTAATTGATGGGTTTCTTACCTCCTACTACATATATGGCAGAACGTTAGATTACCCAGGTGAGGTATATCCATTTTGTGGCTACGATTTTCACTAGAATGTAATCAGTTTATGTTCACAGTACGAATTTCCATGGTTTCATCTTCATAGTTTGAGTGCCGATCATTCCTTGTGACTCTGATGACTAGGGTCTCCTTACGTTTTACTCGCACTTCTAATACAAATAGTTAACACTGAAATTTCTATACATGGATTTTAGAGCTACGATTCACCTACATCAAGTAGTAATTTTGTATATATTCAAAAAATAAACCACCAGATAATCATCAGATTGCATTTTATAAGTTGAATGGTTTCTATAGTGCCTAGTACATTCTTCTTGCTATCATGAGATAGAGAGCTAACTTTTATCTAGCGAATACTGATAGAATATTTTCACACAAACATTGTGAATAACACATTGCTTGAAAGTGTAACACTAGAACTTTGGGCGGGAGAAGGTACACTAATTTTATTAATTTCTATTTCTATTTTCATAGATGTTTGCCACAGCAGTACTCACTCATTCATTCTGATCTCTGAGAGCATTGCTATTTAATCTACAGCTAATATGGACAATATTACTCTTTTTTCCTATGTATCTTAGTTAAGGTGCTATTCTCTCTATGTCACACATATTTCACAAAAATTCATACTCGTCTGTTTACTTGCTCAAAAATTAAATGTCATTCCTTTTGGAAGGTCGATTCTTTCGTCCCCTCGACAAATTCCGTACTTCCGACCAGTCTTCACCTAAATACTCATTTAAATTGCGTCATTTGATTCTGATTCCCGTTTATATCCAGAAGTTCAAGTGGTCTCATGCTCATCCTTACTTACCACAATAATTTTGTACCTAATGAATAACAGCAACTAGTCGTAGAGGTATCCTAGTTATATATAAAATCGCATTACTACTTCCGTAGTAAAATATATCCCGTGTATTGAAGAGAGAAATTTTATAGCAGTTAAGCGGCAGCTTTTCGCTCTTTCTTTGCGTTAGTTCTGTCATAGTTTTGAGTGTATTCAGTGTCGATTATCCGACCGTGTAAAAGGTAATTCGTGAGCCTGTCGTTTGTTTTTCACCTGCCAGTGGCTTACTTTTGCTTAGGACAAGTATTTCTGAAGCTACTAGTTTGAATAAAGTGTTTAATACTTTTTGGTAGTAAAATATGCCAAAAAAATTCTGTGTAATCTGTGGAATTTGAAAATACATTGGGCCACCTCACCTTCCTGGGCCATTGCTTGTACAATGCGTCATACCCTGTTCAGCATGTCCTTATCGTGAATTTGTCATAATCACGAGGATGGTAACCATTTGCGTTTCAGTCAGTCTCATAAACTGATACGATGTGGGCCGCGCTCTACGTGGCGTATGTAGAGCAGCGAACGCGTCATTGCTTGCGTCATCGAATTGACGTATCCGTCCCGTGACGTAACGCGCCTACAGAATTTCACGTGCAGCTGAGAGAAGTAATCCGCGCCGTAAACGATGTAGTTTCTGTCATTCTCATTATTACTGATCTTCATAAAGGGCAAACTTTCGAAACTATTTGTGTTTGTAATGACTTTTGTCTGGTAGAACAACAGAAAACGTTGGCTCTCATGGTTTTGGGGCAACCCGTTACAACAATGCAGTGGACGGTGGACAATGATAACCATCATAAATCTCACATACCTGAGCTGCCTTTGAAGGTCTTTTGTAACCCGTTACATTACCGTGCTACATTCATTTTCTATGTAACCTGACTGGTCATTAAGGTTACTTAGGACATTCTCTTGCCACTTAGGCAAATATTGTGTTAAGGCTTCCTGCATGTGGCCTAATTCATCTCTAGCTTGTACTGAAGTGCTCTGTTCGGAACAGTTATTTTGCTCCCCAAATAGCAAAACTCCTTTACTACTTTAAGTGTGTCATTTCCTAATCTAATTCCCTCGGCATCACTCGACTTAAGTCGACTACATTCCAGTCTCCTCGTTTTGCTTTTGTTGAGGTTCATCTTATGCCCTCCTTTGAAGACACTGTCCATTCAGTTCAACTGCTCTTCCAAGACCTTTGCTGTCTCTGACAGAGTTACAATGTTATCGGCGAACCTCAAAGTTTTTATTTCTTCTCCATCGACTTTAATACCTACTCCGAAGTTTCCTTTTGTTTCCTTTATTGCTTGCTCAATATACAGATTAAATAACAACGGGGAGAGGCTACAACCCTGTCTCACTCCCTTCCCAACCACTGCTTCCATTTCATACCCCTCGACTCTTATGACTGCCATCTGCTTTCTGTACAAATTGTAAATAGCCTTTCGCTCCCTGTATTTCACGCCTGCCACCTTCGGGATTTGAAAGAGAGCATTCCAATCAACATTGTCAAAAGCTTTCTCTAAGTCTACAAATGCTGGAAACGTAGGTTTGCCTTTCCTTAATCTAGAAACGTAGGTTTGCCTTTCCTTAATCTTTCTTCTAAGATAAGTCGTAAGGTCAGTATTGCCTCACGTGTTTCAGCATTTCCACGGAATCCAAACTGATCTTCCCCGAGGTCGGCTTCTATCACTTTTTCCATTCGTCTGTAAAGAATTCGCGTTAGTATTTTGCAGCTGTGACTTATGAAACTGTTAGTTCGGTAATTTTCACATCTGTCAACACCTGCTTTCTTTGGGATTGGAATTATTATATTTTTCTTGAAGTCTGAGGGTATTTCGCCTGTCTCATACATCTTGCTCACCAGATGGTAGAGTTTTGTCAGGACGGCTCTCCCTAGGCTGTCAGTAGCTCTAATGGAATATTGTCTACTCCGGGGCCCTTGTTTCGATCAGGACTATCAGTGCTTTTTCAAACTCTTCACGCAGTATCATATCTCCCATTTCATCTTCATCTACATCCTCTTCCATTTCCATTATATTGTCCTCAAGGACATCGCCCTGTTGCTGCATAACAGGTTGCAGATGGCGACGTAATTTCACTCGTCGCAGCTATCTTGTCATTTATATTTTCAGTGACGCAATCGTCATCTGGTACCTGAGTCTACTGAGTTCCTCTACGTGAAGAAGACATATTTCTAAATTGCTAACGGATGATCATTATATTGCAGCACAATACTGTTTGGTGAATTCACTACTTATCGTAATACAACTAAGTGGTAAACATTTGACAGATGGTCTTTGTGCGCAGCTCAGCACCATAAAATACTTTTGTATGAAAGAAATGTTAATCACTACTGCAAGCTGCGAGCGACCACTACGATAATCGCCACCTTGTGGCCTTGTTTTATGAAGTATACTATAACTACGTAGAAATTAAAAATTTTAATGTTGACCATATTTTCTGTTTTTAAAGCGTCAAATAAAAATTTTAGAGCTGCAGACAGCAGTACTAGGTGGACCGAATGGGGCATTTTCTTACCTTATGTAGCAGCGTTACAATTATTTCATAGGACTTCCTTATTTTATATTCATTTCTGTTGACTGGTTTACTAACCTTCAATAGATGCTGTCAGTTTTTAATTTTTATGAGCTTGTCTGTATTAATATGTACAGTCGTGCTCAAACGTATCTGATCGACCTGAATTGCATTTCGCCTGATTCGCATGCAACCCACATAACGCAGCTGTCCAGCAGGTCCTCTAATCGCTTCTCAGTACTGTTGTGTAACTATTGAAATTAGTTCCAACAAGACACCACTAGAAAACACTGCTCTGTATCGCAATAACTCAAGATATAAAGTAATAGCAAGCTACTACAAATATCAGGGAACACCTTATCATAGATAAGACTGTCCTTAAGGCTTGTAAGCTCACATTTATTACAATAAATGATATACCTGAAATGTTACCACTCTCATTATTACGTCTGATAGGTAATGCACATAGTAAGTTCGTCGTATTTATGATTTCCTCTTCAAAGTAACATAACTTACTTATTATTTAACACAAAATGGCATTAAAAATTTTATTTATTCACGAGCATCTAGTTGAGAATATTTATGAACATCAAATGACACGACGAACCGTTTCGTTCTGCATATGGATTCAAACCCAGGTCATGCAGATTAAGCAAAGACTTCGTGACTGATGGAAACTAACAGTCATTCCCGACTAGGCATACAGATAGTGATATATCTCGATTTTAGATAGTATCACTCAGCAAATATCAACTTTAAATAACATAACGTAAACACTTTCAACGGACGCGAAGCCGGCCGGGGTGGCCGAGCGGTTCCAGGCGCTCCAGTCTGGAACCACGCGACCGCTACGGTGAAAACTTGTTCATCTCCCAGTACCAACTGCAACCTACATCCTTCTGAATCTGTTTAGTGTACTTATCTCTAGGTCTCCCTCTACGATTTTTACCCTCCACGCTGGCCTCTAATACTAAATTGGTAATCCCTTGATGCCTCAGAATGTGTCCTACCAAGCGGTCCCTTCTCCTAGTGAGGTTGTGTCACAAATTTCTCTTCTCCCCAATTCTATTCAGCATCTCCTCATTAGTTATATATACTTCATCATTCTTCTGTAGCACCACATTTCAAAAGCTCCTATTCTCTTCTTGTTCAAACTATCTATCGTACACGTTTTACTTCCATACATGGCTACATTCCATAGAAATACTTTCAGAAACGGCTTCCTGACACTTAAATCTATACACGATGTTAACAAATTTCTCTTCTTCAGAAACGCGTACCTCAACATTGCCAGTTTACATTTAATATCTTCTCTACTTCGACCATGATTAGTTATTTTTCTCCCCAAATAGTATTGCATAATAGTGTAATAAAACACTCACCAAATAAAAACGGTTTTCTGCCTCTGTTGCTATCGAGTGTGAAACACAAATCGAAGATGGATTTAATGGGTCACCACTCAACAACATTAAAGCATTTTACACCGTCGAGAGTGAGGAGTGGAGAAGACATTGTCGGCAGAAGGCGAGGCAGCGCAGTGCCTTAGCCCCTGCCAGTAGGCAGCAAACAGGTCCCAGAAAACTCAGGCGCATGCGGTGTTCAGAGACAGATGGTCGGCGAAGAAATCTCTCGCTAAAATATTGTTGAACCAAACTGTTATTACCAATGTGACAGAAAGCGAAATATTTTGTAGATTCTCTTGAAATACACTCATAGCTTCAGCGCCGAGAGCAAAGGGGCGATTAAAATTTTGTCGACGTGTCCTTTTGGTTGTCAAACGTCGTATTAGCTAGTCTCGCGTTTTACCTCGAGGCTAGGGTCGCAGTCAACAGTAATGTACTCAGACTGTCCAGAAGATTTCCTCCGGGAAGTGCCGCAGTCTACAATGTTATCAGATCGAGCTTACTGCACGACGTAGAATTGTGAGGGGAGCACAACTTTGTTGTACACACTATGTGAACAACTCAGCGGTAAATTTTTTTGTCTAAGACTGTATCTACAACACATATTGCATGCTGAAGACCCAGAAGAATTAAAAAAACAAAATTAGTTTATCAGAGCAATGTTAACTACAGTCTCCCACTGGAAGGTCATGTTTTATTTAAATGATTACAAAATCAGCTAGTACGAACAGTGAGGTTGTCAGTATAAGCACATTACTGTTGTCAGTGTGATGTTGCACTCCCCAGGGCCTGTAATGATAAAGGGCCCGTTCATGAGCATGAACATGCTGCAAACCCCTACAGGGGGCCTGTGTGTCAGAATTCTCATCCAGTGTGGCGCAATGTTGTTTTGATAGAAAAATGAGTAACAGAGGAGAGGATTTGGTGGTCTGTTGGATTGCTGATGGGTTCATATGCTTATGGTCTGGCTTCGATTCCAGCTTCTACTGATGAGTTTTGACAAGGAGAGACAAAGTCTATTCTCTTCTGGCTACGCCAAGTGAAGAAGGTATAATGGCATTGTGGTCTGAAATTCACGTTAAACATGATATCCCTTCTCTACCTAGTATACGATAGGTTGAACCGTAATGAAGTCAGGAGTCGCGACATGTAGAATCTCTATCTGCAGTAACCTTTCTTATACCAGTTATTTATTTCAGTGACGAAACAAACGCTATGTAGGGTCAAAGTACACTTATTCCAACTTTTATTTGACCTTCTGTGTGTCGATAAAATTTGTTCTGAACTGGGAATGCAACTCAGACCGCGTTTAACGCGGAATTTGATCCCTTCGTGACAGTACAGCTCGACTACAATTTGTTGTTTGTTCAAAACTACTGATTCCTCAACATCTCCACATATTGCACGTGAATGGGTTCAAATCCCGGCCCGGCACTAAACTTTTCATTATGTATTATCAAGCTCTATCATGAGAACACCTATCTGCTGGTGGATAATAATTTTGATTTTTAATGTATTTTCATTCGTTGTTAACAATAACGATATCTGACGTTTTTGAGGCCCAGTGAGACACAGAGCTATTTGCGAGCTCACTGTTGATTCATGGATCTCATTCAGAGTTGCTGGTGGAGAAAAATTCGGTAGCAGGCGTCTCTTTGTGTGCAGTCAACAACGATAAGTGAGCGGTTCGATTCCCAGTCAGCACTGAACTCATTGTTATATTATTTCTAGTTCATTCATGTTCACATGTCGCTGCTGGTGTAACAAAACCATATTTAACGTTCGTTTCCTCTAGAAAATAACAGCGATCGGTGTCAGGTTGGAGTTCTGGGAAGGAAAAAATTATTGTTTCGTCTCGTCTTTTCAGTTAAAACATCTAGCTACGGCCGAGAAAATCCGATATGTCACCGTTGATTGTGTTTCGATAACAATCCTATTAGGTTCTGGGTTCGAATCCCTGTCCAACACAAAGCTCCACCTCACGGCGTTTCAGGTAAGTTACTTGTGAAGAAGCAATATTTAACATCTTTCGTAGTTCGTTAACAAGGACAATAGATGCTGGGTAGGAATTCGCGTCCGTTAAAAATGTTTATGTTATGTAATTTAAAGTTGATATTTGCTGACTGATACTATCTAATATCGAGATATAGCACTCTCTGTATGCCTAGTCAGGACGGACTGTTAGTTTCCATCAAAGTCTTTGCTTAATCTGCATGACCTGGGTTTGAATCCATATGCAGAACGAAACGGTTCGTCGTGTCATTTGAAGGTCATACATGTTCTCAACAAGATACTCGTGAATAACTTAAATTTTTAATGTCATTTTGTGTTACATAATAAGTACGGT
The DNA here is from genome assembly GCF_021461385.2 of Schistocerca piceifrons. Classification (NCBI taxonomy): domain Eukaryota; kingdom Metazoa; phylum Arthropoda; class Insecta; order Orthoptera; family Acrididae; genus Schistocerca; species Schistocerca piceifrons. The sequence goes on from NC_060138.1 coordinate 52,396,841, forward strand.
ATGTTACTTTGAAGAGGAAATCATGAATACGACGAACTTACTACGTGCATTACCTATCTGATGTAATAATGAGAGTGGTAACATTTCTGGTATATCATTTATTGTAATAAATGTGAGCTTACAAGCCTTAAGGACAGTCTTGTCTGTGATATGCTGTTCCCTGATATTTGTAGTAGCTTGGTATTACTTCATATCTTGAGTTATTGCGGTACAGAGCAGTGTTTTCTAGTGGTGAATTATTGGAACCATTTTCAATACTCGAACGACTGTACCGAGGAGCGATTAAAGGATCTGCTAGAGAGCTGCGTTATGTGGGTTGCATGCAAATCAGGCGAAATGCAATTCAGGTCGTTCGGATATTTTTGTGCACAACTGTACGTCTCGCTGGGTTACATGGGAAACAAACAGACAGTCATGAAATACACATATCTTGAAATAAACTTAGACATACAGCATATTAACGACCAATTATAAATTCTCTTCCTAACAGTGGACAGTTTGACTCACCACAGTCACTGCTAGGCAAATTGAATTGATGAAAAAATGGTAGGATATATTATTCTCTCGGAATAAATGAGTCAACTTCGTGTTTTTCGCAACCGATTTAATTAGAATATTTCAGATCCAATAATTTAGTTTGCACTAGACAATAGGAATTACATTAAACTAAATGAAGAGGAGGTTCCAAACAATTATTACAGTTTGTAACTACCTCGGTGAAGTCACCGCAGTGGCGGCTATGCAAACTTTGCCCAAGCGGTTTATACAGGGTGAGTCACCTAACATTACCGCTGGATATATTTCGTAAACCACATCAAATACTGACGAATAGATTCCACAGACCGAACGTGAGGAGAGGGGCTAGTGTAATTGGTTAATACAAACCATAAAAAAATGGACGGAAGTATGTTTTTTAACACAAACCTACGTTTTTTTAAATGCAACCCCGTTAGTTTTGTTAGCACATCTGAACACATAAACAAATACGTAATCAGTGCCGTTTGTTGCATTGTAAAATGTTAATGACATCCGGAGATATTGTAACCTAAAGTTGACGCTTGAGTACCACTCCTCTGCTGTTCGATCGTGTGTATCGGAGAGCACCGAATTACGTAAGGATCCAAAGGGAACGGTGATGGACCTTAGGTACAGAAGAGACTGGAACAGCACATTACGTCCACATGCTAACACATTTTTATTGGTCTTTTTCACTGACGCACATGTACAATACCATGAGGGGTGAGGTACACGTACACAAGTGGTTTCCGATTTCAATTACGGAGAGGAGTAGAGTTTGTCCCGACATGTCAGGCCAAAAGATGTTCAATGTGGTGGCCATCATTTGCTGCACACAATTGCAATCTCTTGCGTAATGAATGTCGTACACGCCGCAGTACATCTGGTGTAATGTCGCCGCAGGCTGCCACAATACGTTGTTTCATATCCTCTGGGGTTGTAGGCATATCACGGTACACATTCTCCTTTAACGTACCCCACAGAAAGAAGTCCAGAGGTGTAAGATCAGGAGAACGGGCTGGCCAATTGATGCCCGTGTTTGTTACATCACACAACAGAACGACGGAGGTTTCAAGCGTCAACTTTAGGTTACAATATCTCCGGATGTAATTAATATTTTACAATGCAACAAACGGCACTGATTACGTATTTATTTATATGTTCAGATGTGCTAACAAAACTAACGTGGTTCCATTTTAAAGAAATGTAGGATTGTTTTAAAAGACATACTTCCGTGCATTTTTTTTGGTTTGTATTAAACAATTACACTAGCCCCACTCCTCACATTCGGTCTGTGGAATCGGTTCGTCAGTATTTGATGTGGTTTACGAAATATATCCAGCGGTAAAGTTAGGTGACTCACCCTGTATAGAAACAATCACTGACTTTTCCACTTGGTAATCTGTCAATAACTCAAGAGAGGGACTAATATTATGAAACAATAAAACAAGAGTGATTTCTGGTACAAAGTGGGTAGTTATTGGCACTAACACAGTTGCATACGTCTAAACACACCGACGTCAGGGGGAGTAACGGTATCGACAGAAGTAAAAACGATGATATATAAATAATAAACTTTAATTCTAAGATATAAATTAGACCTCCTCCTTTTTAAACAGTATCGATTTATGTTTTATCAATAGGAATCATTTCTTTGTAGTTACTTGATCAGTGTATTTGTACAATCAATTCATATTATTTGCGAACAAAATTTTACTAGCACAAAATAAAACAAGAAAAAATATTTACATGTCGTTATAAAGTGTACAGAAAAGTGCTACAAAATCACACTGGTGTGTTTTTTATTCAGTCATGCTGTACCACTACGTGCAATAATAGTGACAGTGGTAGTCGTAGTAGTAGTAGCAGCAGCAGTAAAATATGGAAGGAGTGGCTCAAGTACTACGACCTTTTTATAACAAATACTCGCCTTAAATGCCGCAACTACCATCCACAATGTGTTGGAGTGGAGACGGGAAGTGAACTGAAGACAAACGTACCCTGTTGCCAGCCATCCGCTATCGATCATGCGGCCTCCACTATCAACAGAGGTCACGCTTACCACTGACCAGCCCTGCCTGATACAAGAAGTCAGCAGGTCAGCCGAAGTGGGTGAGCAGTAGCGGAATTAAAAATCGTGATTGGGTGAATTTCCCACACTCTCCATCCATCAAAAGTATCGTGATTCCTACTAACAATCTTATGACTACCTTCCTGATCGGAAATAAACATGTTTCTCATGACAGTCGTCAGGTGCAATTCCTCAGGAGTCAAAAACACGTATTTCGCACTGCTGGAGAACAGGTGTCAGTATATATATAAATGCTACAAATGAATCTTTTATACAGATTAACTGTTCAGTAGCCATCTTATAAGAAATACTGACTGAAGGAATATATGCGCGTGTTCACTTTGGCGCGAAACTACTTAAACGGTCGTTTATAGGAGGGTGGGCGAGATCAATTGATACAAGGTACGAGAAAATAATTATATACATAATCATACGGTAGTGAGTGAGTTGAAGATACGACAGAAATAATCTTGTGTGGCAGAATTTTTACATTGCTCTTGGCTATCCCAACTTCTTCAAGTGTGTGAACTAGTATTAAAGTGATAATTAGTAAATGTCTCTTGTACCACCTATAAGAATTTTATACACTTATAATGAAGTGTTTTACATGAAATACTCGGGTTAAATCACTGTGTGTCTGAAAAATCCCGATTTTAATGCCTGTTGATGAAATGGACACTTGCGTAATTTTTGCCGCTGTTTGATAGTCAGTGTTTCTTGGGGCCCCATAACTGTCTTCATTTAAATACAATGAAGTATGCTACCAAATATTCAGGGTATACTAATATTCAGGATAACCGATTGTATCGCAGAAGGTTGCGATTTTATTAACATTTTTTCTGTTGGGATCGAGACTTGCAAAATTTTCCTGCCACACGATAATAAATGTTCTTGCTCCCCAGTTCAGTAACGTTGTTTCAGAACGCAGGATTAAACAAAAACTGCCATTCAGTGTCAAGTGGACCATATGCTACTTCCTCTTTGGCGCACGTTTTAATGAAGTTTGAAGTAGTTAGGCAGATACTGTTGCGCCTTGGCTGACTTCACTTGTAGTGTGTTTTGTGAACTTGTTTGCGTGACCTATAGTAATTAAATTTAATGTCATTAGAAGGCATGTGTATAGGCATAACTGTGTGTCTGCATTAAATTCCACTAAAGCCAGGTCTGCGCTTCCGTCTCCCTTTCCATAATTACATGGCGAAAGCAAATCCTGTTTATTAGAGAGAGCCTTTGTCATGATGTATAATGTGAGTGCTCCTGCTGTTGCATAAGAATGGGCAGTAACTAGTTCCAATTGATGGCTAATTTAGAGAATGAATTTTTACTCTGCAGCGGAGTGTGCGCTGATATGAAACATCCTTTTAGTTCGAGTCGCGGCCCGGCACACAGTTTTAATCTGCCAGGAAGATTCCGAAGGCTAATTGTTCAAATGCTAGAGGTAGTCAATAAATATCGATAAATAATGATTATTTCCTCCCTTTATCATTAACAATTTAAAGAATAGGTGAAACCTAAAGTATACAAACCTCCACACAGAACTGAAAGTAGGAATTGATAATATATCGCTTACAGATGACAGACAAACCCTAACACATTAGTCCCTACCTCAGTCGCATACCTGGGTCAACAAATACGAATAATTTAATAAATAAGAATAAATAAATAAGAATAATTAAATTAAAGCTTTGGGGACGGGGCATGAGTCGTGCTTGGGTGGCTCAGTTGGTAGAGCACTTGCCCGCGAAAGGCAAAGGTCTCGAGTTCGAGTCTCGGTCCAGCACACAGTATTAATCTGCCAGGGAGTTTCATACAGCACACACTCCGCTGTAGAGTGAATATTTCATTCTAAGAATAATTAAAGCTCTATGGTCCCTATTAAGCCCTGCATAGGTGCCTTCTGTAGCAGTTATACAAATTGTGTTATCCGTTACCTTCAAATTTTTACTGGTAAGTTAAACCCATCCACTATAAAGTATTAACTCCACAGCAATAACTCGCAGGAGCCTGTAACTTAATGTATCACACAAGTTTTGTAAACAAGTTCTATAGAGGGTAACCTGCAAAATCATTAGGCACGATAAGCCACTGTAAACATCCTACCAGCTAGAATATTATCAGTGCCATCGGATGGCGTGTTATATGGCAACATATCGACAAATAAGATTACACAGCAGTATAGGAGAGGGGTGACATCACATAAGGGAGCGCAAGCATGGATACATGAGGGTATCCTTCTGTAAGGAGCGATCTGAACACTGCCAGCCAAACAGTCACTCCTATGTGGACTCACAATAATGAAAAACGTTGCATAAAGATCGGTGTTTTGTAGTATGTATCGCTTTACTGAACAAAATGTGGCTGTTTAAAATTAGACAAGAACGACAGAAAGCTGTAACGAACTGCAGAGGATGGATAACTATTACAGGGAACTAAATGCAGGTAAATGTATCCATTGCACGTAAACAGGCCGAGTGACCCCCTCCTTTTCTGTTACTCTATTGGTGATCGATCTCTGACGGCGGTAAGATAGCTCGAACTAAGCGCCTGGGTCGATCTAGAGTGTAACGACCATATAGGAAAACAAGTATGCCGTGCTGGTGAGAAGCGTATGCAAAAAATATGTGAGACAGTATTACACATACTTTTATTATAACTATAGTGTATGCCTCAACACAGAAAGAAACATTAATACAGCTGAAGGAAGGTACTGAAACAAATCTTGCGTCTGGCCAACGTAGGATCGAAATCCAGAATCTTCCGATCCATAGTCTAGCACAGCTGCCTGTGTTGCAGTGGCTGGCAGTTATTAATAGCAACGTATCAGTGCTGACCTGTCCAACAGGTTTCCTATATTGATTATCACTATATTATAATGCGTATACCGTATCCGCTTGGTCTGGAATGCGGTACAGAGGCAGCAAATATTTTAATTCTTATAGTGTGTCTGCTTCGTCTGGAATGCACAGTAGATGTAGCAAATTTCTCTATAGTATCGGAAACTGGGTCGGCAGTCAGTCTCGATGGATGCTGCAAAAGTGTTCGTACCTTTAAGAGATTGTTTGAGGGTGTTTGCTTGTCTTAATTGATGTATTTGACATGGGTTATATGGTGGAAGTACTGACTCTCTACTGCATATCATATAATAACATGTGATTTTCGGCGCAGCCCATTTTAGCCGGCCGAGGTCGCCGAGTGGTTCTAGGCACTTCAGTCTTGAACCGCGCGACCGCTGCGGTCGCAGGTTCGAATCCTGCCTCGGGAATGGATGTGTGTGTTAGAGAGGTTTAAGTAGTTCTAAGTTGTAGGGGACTGATAACCTCAGCTGTTAAGTCGCATAATGCTCAGACCCATTTGAGCCATTTAAACAGTCCATTTATGTCAGTCTGTGGCCGCAGCTCCGGATGCTAAACGTTCCTTAGCTATTAGGAGGAAGACGAGACCAACTGATGAACTCTGAATTTGTGGATATTCATAGCATAAATTACACCGAAAATTATATGTTCTATAACACGAAGAATTTAAATAACGCCTATGAGAGAATATTTATTGTTTTTTTCAGGTGAGAAACAATAGCCTTTAAGTGCTTAGGAAAACGCATTTTAGCTGTCAGGTGTTTTATTCGACCGATAGGTCATCTACCAGTTTTGGTCATAGAGCATCGTCACTGGATGTTTGCTGACATCATACGTGCAAGAACCGACAATATCAGAATTATCGCACAGTCAGCTTAACAGCTTACGAATAAAATTTTATGACGAGAATGATTTACACAAGAATAGAAAAGCAAATTGACGATATGTTAAATGACGATCAGTTTGGCGTTAGGAGAGGTAACGGCACCAGAGAGGCTAGTCAGACATTGCAGTTGGTAGTGAAAGCAAGACTAAAGAAAAATATGCACACGTTAAAGCATCTGACAATGCGAAGTGGTGCAAGATGTTCAAAATTCTCAGGAAAATAGGTTTCAGCTATAGGGAAAGACGGGTAATGCGTACAGGAGCCAAGCGCGAACATGAAGTGTGGAAGATGAAAAACGAAGTGGTCAAGTTGAAAAGGGTGTAATACTGGCGTGTAGCCTCTCGTCCCTACTGTTCAACCTATTCATCGAAGAAACTACCGTGGAAATAAAGAATGGTTCAAGAGTGTGACTAAAATTCAGTGCGAAAAGATATCAGCGATAAGACTAGCTGATGACACTGATATCCTGAGTAAAAGGGATAAATTACAGTGTTTGCTTAATGGAGTATGACAGTCTAATGAGTACAGAGGAAGGACTGAGCGTTAGTCTACGAAATACAAATGTAATGAGAAGTAGCAGAAATGAGAACAGCGAGAAACTTAACGTCAGTATTGGTGATCACGAAGTAGATGAAGTGAAGGAATTCTGCTACCTAGGTAGCAAAATAACCCATGATAGACGTAGAAGGAGAACATTAGAAAGAGACTAACGCTGGCAGATGGTTCAAATGGCTCTGAGCACGATGGGTCTCAACTGCTGAGGTCATTAGTCCCCTAGAACTTAGAACTAGTTAAACCTAACTAACCTAAGGACATCACAAACATCCATGCCCGAGGCAGGATTCGAACCTGCGACCGTAGCGGTCTTGCGGTTCCAGACTGCAGCGCCTTTAACCGCACGGCCACTTCGGCCGGCTAACGCTGGCAGAAATAGAATTCCTGGCCAACGGAAGTCTACTAGTGTCCAGCATTGCCCTTCATTTGAAAAAGATATTTCTGAGAATGTTCGTTTGGAGTACGGCATTGTATGGTCACTGAAACATGGTCTGTGGAAACGGCAACAGAAGAGAATACAAGCAACTGGGATGCGGTGCTTAGAAAAGTGTAAGTGAAATTAGGTGTTCTGATAAGGTAAGGAATGAGAAGGTCCTTCGCCGAAATGACGTGGAAAGGAATATATGGAAAACACAGAGAAGAGGTAGGGACAATATGGCAGGACATCTGTTGAGACATCAGGAAATAACAGCCATGCTACTAGAGGGAGCTGCAGAGGGTAAACGCTGTAAAAGTGTAGATGAAAGCACAGATTGAAATGCAGCCATCAAATAATTGAGGACCTAGGAGGCAAGTGCCACTCTAAGATAGTCACAGGAGAACTCATGACGGGTCACATCATGCCATTTAGATGACCCGATGACTAAATAAGAACAACGACAGAATTTCGTTCGACTTACGGAGGTTTACCGATACAGACGCGCAAGTAGGATAGAGTTGACAGATAAGAGAAGTACATTTTGTTGCTATGCAGAAATCGTTACGTTTAACAACACACATGATGTATAAAATTTTATGTAGAAATAGTTACATTTATCTACACTCCAAAAGATAAAGTTTAACTTATTATTGTACTCTAACATTTGCCGAACTTTATTTAATTCCTGGTTGAACGCAAAAGAATCTGAAAGTTTGTTTGTGATGACGTTTACAACATATAGCAGAGGACCAATAGTGTTTGCCTATTAAATATTATTTCATCAACATTTCAAAACTAGAGTAATAACAATTTTTGGAAGAGGCTTTCCCGGGACTTACCTGGAAAACTGTAAGCCATCTTTCGAGAAAAGCATTTGCCGGAAGGTAGTCATTAAAGAACATGTTTAACGCAAATTGCTTTATACCTACAAAGCGGCAGACCCGTAACTGATGGATTAGTTTTGTTCAGGAGCTACGCTCTGAAACGGCGCAGCACTATTAATGTCGCACTTCATCCAGTGCTACGCTTCTCCTGTGTTGTTCGTAGGTTCTCCTTATCTTGCAAGCATAAACTTGGGAGACAAAGCTCTTGAGTAGGGGCGGTAGCTGTGTGCAGAGGTCTTATGCAACTGTGGCAGCTTTTACAGCGTGTAAGGAAGTTAAAAGCTAGGAGCTCAAGAGTGACGAAGTTTAATGGGTGTGACGCCTGGTATTGCAGTATTAGCTTCACCGTGCCAACGGAACTAAACCAAGTTCCTTACATGTTCTTCCAAGTACACAGAAAATGGAAATTACGCTTCGGTTAGCAGCTGCAGTAACAAATGAGCGTTGTGTACATCTTACTTTTAAATTAGAATTTATTCTGATAGCATAGATTTACCTTCATCTATCACGTAATTTTGAAGCAAGACGTTTTATAAATACCTAATCCCTAACAGTCAGCTGCCGAAATACTTGTAATATTTCGTAGATGTCAGATTCTAACAAGAATTTATTTCTTATGTGAAGATTACAAAAATTAATCTTTTTTAATAACCGGCACTTCCCTATTTTACAACGTAATGTGCTATCTGAATGTATTCTGCAAGCAAGAAATTAGTCCTCTTTTTATAATGAGTTAGTAATTTCAAACTACACACTCTAAGACAAGAAAAAGACACACAACGAAGGAATTATTCACATGAGACCGAAATTGGTAGATAAGATGTACATGTAGAGACACATAAATGAGTACAGATCCAGGAAAACTTTGTTGAGACTTGAAGAAAAAGGTCTTCACAAAATGAGAAAGACAATAACGCGTTGGTCCACCTTTGTCATTTATGCAGGTATTTATGCGGCTTGGGATGGATTGATAGTGTTGTTGGATTTCCTCCTGAGGGGTACAATACCCAGTTCTGCCCAATTGGCGCCCTGGATCGTCAAGATCACGATATTGTTGGATAGTTCCACCCATATTGCTCCAAACATCCTTAATTGCTTGCCCGAAGGTACTTTACATCGTACTTCTGAACAACACTGCAATATAGTATTTATCCGCCGACACCGTAAAAGCGACTTTCAAGTAAAATGTCTCCCCTGTTCGGGAATATACACTCCTGGAAATGGAAAAAAGAACACATTGACACCGGTGTGTCAGACCCACCATACTTGCTCCGGACACTGCGAGAGGGCTGTACAAGCAATGATCACACGCACGGCACAGCGGACACACCAGGAACCGCGGTGTTGGCCGTCGAATGGCGCTAGCTGCGCGGCATTTGTGCACCGCCGCCGTCAGTGTCAGCCAGTTTGCCGTGGCATACGGAGCTCCATCGCAGTCTTTAACACTGGTAGCATGCCGCGACAGCGTGGACATGAACCGCATGTGCAGTTGATGGACTTTGAGCGAGGGCGTATAGTGGGCATGCGGGAGGCCGGGTGGACGTACCGCCGAATTGCTCAACACGTGGGTCGTGAGGTCTCCACAGTACATCGATGTTGTCGCCAGTGGTCGGCGGAAGGTGCACGTGCCCGTCGACCTGGGACCGGACCGCAGCGACGCACGGATGCACGCCAAGACCGTAGGATCCTACGCAGTGCCGTAGGGGACCGCACCGCCACTTCCCAGCAAATTAGGGATACTGTTGCTCCTGGGGTATCGGCGAGGACCATTCGCAACCGTCTCCATGAAGCTGGGCTACGGTCCCGCACACCGTTAGGCCGTCTTCCGCTCACGCCCCAACATCGTGCAGCCCGCCTCCAGTGGTGTCGCGACAGGCGTGAATGGAGGGACGAATGGAGACGTCTCGTCTTCAGCGATGAGAGTCGCTTCTGCCTTGGTGCCAATGATGGTCGTATGCGTGTTTGGCGCCGTGCAGGTGAGCGCCACAATCAGGACTGTATATGACCGAGGCACACAGGGGCAACACCCGGCATCATGGTGTGCGGAGCGATCTCCTACACTGGCCGTACACCACTGGTGATCGTCGAGGGGACACTGAATAGTGCACGGTACATCCAAACCGTCATCGAACCCATCGTTCTACCATTCCTAGACCGGCAAGGGAACTTGCTGTTCCAACAGGACAATGCACGTCCGCATGTATCCCGTGCCACCCAACGTGCTCTAGAAGGTGTAAGTCAACTACCCTGGCCAGGAAGATCTCCGGATCTGTCCCCCATTGAGCATGTTTGGGACTGGATGAAGCGTCGTCTCACGCGGTCTGCACGTCCAGCACAGACGCTGGTCCAACTGAGGCGCCAGGTGGAAATGGCATGGCAAGCAGTTCCACTGGACTACATCCAGCATCTCTACGATCGTCTCCATGGGAGAATAGCAGCCTGCATTGCTGCGAAAGGTGGATATACACCGTACTAGTGCCGACATTGTGCATGCTCTGTTGCCTGTGTCTTTGTGCCTGTGCTTCTGTCAGTGTGATCATGTGATGTATCTGACCCCAGGAATGTGTCAATAAAGTTTCCCCTTCCTGGGACAATGAATTCACGGTGTTCTTATTTCAATTTCCAGGAGTGTACATAATGACCATATGAGTACAAGTTATAGACACATTTTTGCAGAATGAGTTTGGCAACCGCTCGCGATAGGTGGAAGGTAGGAGACGAGATACTGGCAGAAGTAAAGCTGTGAGGACCGGGCGTGAGTCGTGCTTCGGTAGCTCAGATAGTAGAGCACTTGCCCGCGAAAGGCAAAGGTCCCGAGTTCGAGTCTCGGTCGGGCACGGAGATTTAATCTGCCAGTAAGTTTTCTAGACACATGGTTGGAGACATATGGAAGTTTGGATTTGGCCATGAATCGTGCTCGGATAACCTAAAGGTATGGCAACCGCTCGCGATAAGTGGGAAATCCGGGTTCGAGTACCGTTACGGCACAGATCTTCATTGTCGTTATTACATTAAACAGCTGATGACTGTCCATATTAGCAATTGCGAATACATTTCATTTATATCACAAATGTGTTTTGTTTTCATTGCGCGGGACATGCTGCAGGTGCTTTATTCAAAACTGACAACTCGTGTCCACGTGTTTGTGGCTGGTTTGATTACTGTATTCCGCAAGTTTCATGGACTGAGTGTTTCACAATATTTCGTATCAAAAAGAGTGCATTTGTCGATCTATGCGTACTTCTTATTGCACCATATTTATATTATACCGATGTGGTTACTATTTTTAATAACAAAGAAAGATAAGCGATTCATTCTTTTTATCACAGCCACCTTCCCTTGGAGTTATTCACTCTTGACTAACGCATGCATCTTCGTTCAGTGCAACATAAACAGATTAGATTATCACTTAATTACATTGTCATTTACACTATTTACATACTGGTCTACATTCTCTATGAGTTGTATATTCCTTTTGACACTTAATGCTGATTCGTGACGTGTCTGTTTTTAAATTCTCCGAAAGCTTTTTGTCCTTTCTGCGAGTATTCGTATATGTTGAATCTGTATTTTTTTGTTTTAGATTCTTATTTTTATCTTTCAGCCACCTATCTACTCGTTTTGTAGGTTACTCATGTTGTACATCTACATTCACACTCCGCATCCCACCTGACGGTGTGTGGCGGAGGGTACCTTGACTACCTCTATCGGTTCTCATTTCTATGCCAGTCTCGTACTGTTCGTGGAAAGAAGAATTGTCGGTATGCCTCTGTGTGGGCTCTAATCTCTCTGATTTTATCCTAGTGGTCTCTTCGTGATATATACGTGGGAAGGAGCAATATACTGCTTGACTCCTTGGTGAAGGTATGTTCTCGAAACTTCAACAAAAGCCCGTACAGAGCTACTGAGCGTCTCTCTAGCAGAGTCTTCCATTGGAATTTATTTATCATCTCCGTAACGCTTACGCGATTACTAAATGATCCTGTAACGAAGCGCGCTGCTCTCCGTTGGATCTTCTCTATCTCTTCTATCAACCCTATCTGGTACGGATCCCACACTGCTGAGCAGTATTCAAGCAGTGGGCGAACAAGCGTACTGTAAACTACTTGCTTTGTTTTCGGATTGCATTTCCTTAGGATTCTTCCAATTAATCTCAGTCTGGCATCTGCTTTACCGACGATCAACTTTATATGATCATTCGATTTTAAATCACTCCTAATGTGTACTCCCAGATGATTTATGGAATTAACTGCTTCCGGTTGCTGACCTGCTATATTGTAGCTAAAGGATAAGGGATCTTTCTTTCTATGTATTCGCAGCACATTACACTTGTCTACATTGAGATTCAACTACATCTACTGCCTTCTTCCATTGAATATTTTCTGTCTGATGATAGATGTAACTTCGAGTCACTGACGGCTGATACAACGAGATGCAGCAGATGTGGCTGACGGCTGCCACGGAGTTTTGGAACTGGTCTGTGGTCTCAGACTGTCGACAGGGCACTGTCCGCTGAGAGAGGGCACATCTCGAGGTGATTGCTAACCGGCTTAGGGGGTCCCAGGTGCCCGCAGAGGGCTGGAGCTGGCCGCTTCTGGGCAAACGCTGCACGCTGGTGGAGATTCGATGCGCTGCGTCGGGTCCGACGTGCCCGGAATGTGTCCACACTTCTTTGCTGAGGCTGCTGTCGCTGGCGGCGGGCCGACTGTAATGAGGGCTGCCGGGGCGGAGGGCTTATCACTCTGAAGAGTAGCGTCTACTGTGCGGACGACAGAGACTACTTTTAAAAGAACTGACAAGGGGTTTACGCCCAGCTCAACCTGCTTAACAGGAGAAAAGATGTCCCCCACCGACGAAGGTAAACAACGAGGAAACATTTTGCACTTGTTGAAAGGGGTGCTTCTATTTCTGCGTCTACATCTATACTCTGAAACCCACCGTGAGGTGCAAGGCAGAGGGTACGTACCATTGTACCAGTTATTACGGTTCACGTAAGGAGCTTAGTAAGAATGATGTTTGAATACCCCTGTACTTGGAGAGATTATTCTACTCTTATCCTTACGATCCCGGTGTGAGTGGTACATACGGGATAGTTCTATACTCCCAGAGGACTCATTAAAGCTGGAGTGTGAAATCTTACGGGACTTAACTGCTAAGGTCATCAGTCCCTAAGCTTACACACTACTTAACCTAAATTATCCTAAAAACAAACACACACACCCATGCCCAAGGGAGGACTCGAACCTCCGACTAGCCGCACAGTCCATGACTGCAGCGCCTTAAAGCTGGTACCCGAAACTTCGTTAATAGAGTTTCTCGAGATACCATTTCAGTTAACATGGATTAAACGAACCTGTGACCATTCGTACTGCCCGTCTCTGTATACGTTCAATATCTCCTGTTGGTCCTATCTGGTACAGCTCTCACACACTTGAGCAGTATTCTAGGACGGGTCGCACGAGTTACATGTGAGCAATCTTTTTCGTAGACTGACTGCACTTTCCCAGTATTCTACCAATAAACCGATGTCTGTCACTTGCTTTGCCACCGACTAAACCTATGTGGTCATTCCATGTCACACCCCTACAAAGTTTTACATCTACATATTTGTAAGAGTTGGCAGATTCCAACAGTCACTCCTTGAAATTATAGTCAGGAAACTACGTTGTTTCACCGAGCGAGATGGTGCAGTGGTTAGCACACTGGACTCGCATTCGTGAGGACGACGGTTAAATCCCACGTCCCACCATTGTGATTTAGGTTTGCCGTGATTTCCCTAAATCGCTGCAGGTAAATGACGGGATGGTTCCTTTCAAAGGGCACGGCTGACTTCCTTCCCTAATCCGATGAGACCGACGACCTCGCTGTCTCGTCTTCTCCTCAAAAACAACCCAACCCAACTACGTTGTTTAGTTTTGTGAAGCGCAAAATTTTTCATTGCTAAACATTTACAGTAAGTTTTCAATCTCTGCGCCATGTCGAAATCTTATCAAGATTTGACTGAATACTTATGCGGTTTCTCACAAATTGTAGATAACTGCATAATCTGCCAAAAGCATAGCTAGAATGCACCATTAGACCGAGAAGAAGGCCGCTGCCACCGTGGCCGAAACGTTGGTTTTCTTCTTTTTTTCTCCAGCAGCAGTAGTTTTTTACATCACGACGTGGTACGATACCCAAAAGACTTTTATGTCGACTGACTCTGGCCGCGGAAGCCTACGCAATTATATTACATTAGTATGTTCTGCTGAAATGATTAGCATTTCAGTCACCTTGATTCAACATGTGCCTTGCTGGCCTAGTAGCCACATGGTTCCCCCTGGGCCTCGGTACTGGTTCCGTGGGTGATGGCATCGACGCGTATAAGGCGCGAATGGCGTTCTATGATATACCCATCGGTGCTGTAATCACGTGGTTCCAAAGTTCATCTGTGGTGGTTGGCATTGCGCACAATGCTGCACCCATCGTTTCACCACATCCAGCATGTTTTAGATTGGCGTCAAGTCTGGCGATCCGGCGGACGAGGACGAAAACCTGACGTCCTGTGACACCAAGAAGGCACATGTTGTTGCAGCAACATGTCGTCGCGCATTGTCTTACTGAAAAATGGCGTTGTGCAGGACGGTGTTGTGCAAAACGGCATGGCTACGGGGTGCAGGATGTCATTCACGTATGACACACTTATCACAGTGCCCTGGACAGGCACCAGATGTGATGTTTGGATGTACCTAATAGCAACCCATGCCATTTAACTTTTTAGATGTTGCTGTATGTCCTGTGCGAATGCAGTCATTGTGATGCTGCTCCCCTGTCTGGAGCGAACCAAAATGCGGCCATCGTTTTCAAACAAACAGAACCTGAATTCGTCCGAAAACACTATCTGATGTCATTCCTGTTACCAGTGATGTGGCTCCACACAGAATTACCGTCTAGCGTGTTTATGCACATTATACAAAGGTAGGCGGAAAAGTAGACGATGCGTATTTCTCCCGTGCCATAATAAACGGCGATGAATTGTCATCGCTGATAGTGTACGATGTGGTCCGCTGTTACGCCAGGATCGAGGAGGTCGCAGATCTGTCCTGCAATGCCATTCGGATGAGGCGTCTGTCTTTTTGGGGGCTTGGTCTGAGTGTGTTCTACGGCCATCCGTGAACCATTCTGAACACACCCATTGCACTGCCGAAATACTTCGTCTCACATGAACAGCAGTTTCCCGGATGCTTGCATTACATTCTCTCATGCCAATAATGCGCCCTCATTCAGACACACTGAATTTACGGTACGTTTCGCGCATATTTCTGCGAGGCATCCTGCAAATCTGCTCAAGTCATATCGATCCATTCATTACAACGAGAGCCGCAGGCACATTTTATTGGTAGGCGGCGTTGCACCGCAATACCGGTCACTATATTTACTATTTTGCTTACTGGTTTCTATCTGATAAATAGATTGATTCATATCGAAAACCAGCTCAATGTATGCAAGTGCACATATCAACTGTCATCCTCGTGGGGAAGCCATCTGTAACATGAAAAATGAATCACGGCACTTAGTTCAGATTTCTAGTATTTTATTCAATTCGATGACGCTTGGAAGTTCAACAGTGGTTAACGTCTTTGTTGACTCTGATAGATACGTAGCATGACAGTACAATCATTGGTAGCAGGTGCCTGGCTGACAGCTTGTTTTAATACAGACCTGTGAAAGACTGTAACGCGTTAGCGTGAGATATAGAAGGAAGTGTCCAGTATGTCTGACAATGGATGCTTGCTGCATCCTTATTTTAACTCTCTCTAATGGAATATTACATAATATTACAGTGTACTATAGATAGAGTTACATTAATTATACGTTTATATGCACAGTAATGCGAATTAAAGATCTGTATTTTCCTTGTTTTATGGATATTCATTATGAGATAATGTATTCCCTAACATGTTGTGCTGATAAATTGATACATCCTGCGCTGGTCGAAGTACAGTGAGAAGGCAGCCAAGGTAAACAACGCAGATACAGTATATAATAATTGCATAATAAAAACCTTTTACCTGGAGTCAATTATTTACAAGAATTATTTCTAGTATTTCGTAGTAATCAATTATTTTACTAAAGTTCGTGAATAGACAGATGGCACCAATCACAAGTAACATCAAAGCTTGGGTTCACTCTGCACTAAAACAAATACAGCGTAAGATAATGACAACGACCAGTACCAGTTTTAGATGCTATTTCCAGTGTGGAGATTAACTCCTGACGATTCCAATGATAGTCAATGCTAGCTCAAAATTCAGCAGTGACTCGTGGCGGCAAGGGTTCGACGGCTCCGATGGCATCGAGAATCTGGTTTATGGACCACTACTGCGGCTGACTCCTGGCCCAGAGAACTCGAAGACCTAAATACCCAGGTAGTGCCAGGATATAGCTGAATCTATCAGCACTAAGTTCCAGTACTGCACTCGTGGCTGCCGCATCGCTGTCGCGAAGTGGGGCCGAGGCAGTTCCAGATAAGTTTTTACAGTCTGACGATAATTTATGGATTTGCAGTTTTAGCTTCACGATGTCCACTATGCAAATACGGTAGTTACTGTTATTCTGAAAAAGGCTCGATTATCCCGACTGAAACGTAGAAGCGAACGAGTTGGCTTGAAGCAAACTGCGTGAATGCTTCAGTTTATGCCACAATCAGGCTGTGGACCTGATTGACGGCTACACTGAAGCACCAAAAACCTGGTACAGGCCTGTGTTCCGAGGCCCCGTACGCCCTATTCCAGCGTTGAGGCAGAACACCGCTGAGAAACTGACGTACATTGTTGTACCACTGTAGAGTCTTAGAAAACTGAAGTCATAAGGGTCCTCGTGAAATTGAGGAAAATGCCAAATCTGTAACATTTGACGTTAGTTCATTTCTAGTCATCCTGTTTTCCTCAAAAAAGAAGGGACCGTATACTTTTTCGATAGAAATAGCAGAAAAAACATTCCCTTTAGGTGAGTCTCTTTCGTGTTCGGTAGTGTCTTGAGCATTCTACAGTCCCCATATGCACACGTTACGCCAGTTTGTTTTACCGTCAATATGAAATGTTGCTTTATCACTGAAAATTAACCGTGATACAATTCTGTCGTCTCGCATATCCGCTTGAGAGCATCCCTGGAGTCACCAATTTTCTTTTTATCACCAAACCGAAGACCTTGCAGTAAAAGTAGTACGTATAGTTCGTAGACCAAATGACTCCTTAACACTAATTAGACAGTCGTATTTGACATTTCCAGTTCTGTGCTCGCGCAGCGAGTAGACTTTTTTGGATTCCGCGAAAACGTCTGCCAAAGTTTTCCCACAGTGTCATCATAAGTGCGAGATCGACCTGGATTCTTACGTTTGCACAAGCATCCTGTCAAACTAGCCATACCAACGACAAATGTCCTTGGGTGCAGGCAGATCAATGCCAAAACGCCAAAGAAAGGCATGTTTGATCGAAATCTCTGACTGACACTTTGCAAACTCCAGCACACAAAGTGCCATCTGTTGAGCGGATGCCATCTTGCATCTGACTGCGAACTGAGAAGATGCCTTGACTGACATCTAACAGCGATAGTCTGAAGTTTCTGCCCACACCCAATCAAGCAACTAATCTATCCTCACCGGCTCTTACCATGTTTCGTAATTATTACCGTCCAAAATCATGTCATTCTTTTTGAAACACCCTGAACTTCGATAATCGTTTGGAAATCAGAAAGAGAGAGAGAGATCAGTACGTCGCTAAAGTCGGAAAGTCTTGTACTTGAAATATTCCTAGGACCCACGTAATGGAGGATCTTCACACATCAAATTCTAGAAAGCTATAACATTAAGATAACCCTGTTATTAAAGTTCAAAGTAAAGATCAATGTTGCTTCATATGGTCTCTCCAGCGCGCAAGAATAATTTCAAGTAAGGCCTGACCGTGCTGGTAGTTATGAGTTGTATGATATTCTCATACGTTAAAAACATGGAGTTCAGGATATTGGTAGATCTGAGAAGTAGAATTCACATATATCTATTCAAGTATTCAGCCTGCGTACATACAAGACTAGTCACAACAAGGATCCAGATAACATTGTACTTGCCGTTCACTTCTCTAAATTCGCTGGTCTGAGACAGAATCATGAAGATTTATTACTCATCACTGATGGTGACAGGCAGCATTACTGTTGGGTGAATTATATGTCTCGTCCTATTTCATCCCGGTTAAATAAGCTTTGTCATGCACAACGGATCTGTAATAGATAATTAATGCATTTTACGCAAGCGGAAAATTAACATAGCACCAACGTGACTGCTCTACAAAAGCTCCTGTATCTTCAGAAATGCCCACACATTATAACAAATTTTTAAAATTTAAGAATTCTGGTCCTCAAGAAGCGGGTCCCGTTTGCCGTATAAGCTGACTTTCAGTGTCTACTAAGACCTGTAGTGCATTGTGAGGGTAATCCAGCTATCTCACACCGCACCATTACAGAACCACATGTGCCGTTTGCAGTCGAGTACCAAGTTGTATGTCCATATGACTCATCTCTTAATCATTTGAGATCACAAACTGGTAAAGAAATGGCGAGATGGTTGCTCTCTGAGTTTGAAGATCTTGCAGAGGGTTGATGGACTTTATAATAGAAATGTTTTTATAATTAAAGGACATGAAGTTCAAACATTGAACCAGAATGCAGTTAAATATTATATCTCCAAAGAAACATTAGATGAAACAGCTGAAGCTCCTCGTATAGATCATCGCCACTAACCTGTAAATTCCGCGGTGCAGCATATAATTAGTGCAAATGCACTATAAGTTTCCCCAGTCATAGCTACCCACAACTTGAGCGGGTATAATGCTTGCTTCTTCGTTGGACGTTTTAGTGTATTCTGCTTGTCTCATGATGAGATTAACGTCGTAGCTGAGAGTACTTAAAAGTATAGCTCTTTTTCAAGAGGGTGCTGGAGGATATTTATTTACGTTTCCTCAACTCACTAACGTTCTTACAGACACCACTGTAGAAACTTGCTGAAACCATGTGTCAGGAAGATTTACGTCTCAGTCGAACAGCACGCACTAATGATGCTGAATTTCAGCTTGTAACGAGGAAAGATGTCATCCCCCCTGAAGATTTAGATGCAGAGGAAATACTCGGTGAAACAGAGTCACCTAACAAAACTGCATTCTACACTGCACGAACTAGGAACTGTGGAACGAATCATGAACAGCAGCATTCGCTCCATGTCTTGCACGAGTTTCCTATCCCTAATTGAGAGCAGTGTGCTGCTCTTTACATGGATATGGATATACATTTACTTGCAGACTTCTTCGAATAAAACTGTAATGTATTCATGGAAACCGTACGAGTTGGATCCTGCATTCTGCTATATGACACCAGCGGTTACACGAGAAGCAACGTTGAAAAAGAATTAGATCATTACTGAGCTACTAACGCGGGATTCGCGGAGTGTTTAGCCATTATTTATAAATGCACGTAAAAGTAAATAGTATTCGGATGACTAGTAAAAGCAAATGCTTTGATATTGGTTACACCTTACGCCTACACGTTAACAATTTGTAAAGATACGTCATGCGAAAGTTCTACCTACTGGAGGGTTTTACCAGCTGTCTGATAAAGATACCCGTGAATTATAACAAAATATCTCATCTGTAGCAGCTGATGCGTAGGCAGTCTATGTCTTTGAGGTAGACATGATATATCCTACCAGGTGTAGAAATATGCAATCGGAATTTTTGTTGCAATAAGTATCCAAAATAATCTCCATTGCTCATTGCTATTTGTACATTTTTCCCACCTCTCCGACAGGCTATGAATGCCACGTCAAAAATAAGTTCTTCTTTTGAAGCAAAGCAGTCAGCGTGCCATTTTCGTACATTTTCATACGAATTTAAGCGTTATTCAACGAGAGCGTGTTCCAGTGACGCAAACAGACCGCAAACAGACGATAATCGGACGGAGCCAAGTCTGGAGAATAAACCACGTGCTCCAGTATTTTTCAACTAAACGCGTGGATCGTTTCCCAGACCCGTTTTCCTGTGTGTGATGGAGCGTTATCATGTATCACTTTGTGTTGTCTTTTTCCATATACCGATCGTTTTTCACATAATTCTCGATTTAAGTCGATCATTTGTTGTTGGCAGCGATCAGTGTTACCGTTTTCGCCAGGTTTCAGCAACTCATAATAGGTGACGCCCTTCTGTTCCCACCAAACACAAAGCATAATCTTCTTTTCAAAGCGATTTGGTCTTGCAGTGGATGTCGATGGTTTGCCTGGATTCACCCATGATTTACGACGTTTAGGATTCTCAAAATATATCCACTTTTCAACATCTGTCACTATTCGATGGAGAAGCGACTTTCTTTTGTATCTGGCAAGAAGCATTTCAGAATTGGTCTTTCGATTTTCTTGCTGTCTTTCATTCAGTTCATGCGGAAACCATTTTCTCAGTTTCTGCACGTTTCCCATGGTTGTCAACCGAAGAGGAACGGCATTCTCCGTCACATTCAATTGTTCCTGTAGAGTTTGAGTATCATCTTCATCCAAAAACGAATGCCATTCGTTGTCTTCAACCTTTTTTGGCTCTTTCCAGCGCTCCTCGTTTCTCACGTCAAAATCACGACTTTGGAATTTTTTGAACCACGCGAAACACTGTATGTTCCAAAGAGCTTGTTCGCCGAAAGCTTCGACACGCATTCGATGCGATTCTGCAGCATTTTTCTTCAAATCATAATAGAAAAGCAATTCTATCCGCAAATCGAAGTTATTAGGTACAAAAATCGACTTGTTTACGGGTTACTGTGTGTTGACATTCGTCGTCAGCCGTTACAGGAAGCAGATGGCGCTGCAGACGCGGTCTCACGGGCCCTACACTGACGGCTACCACCATTTATAGGGAAATTCCGATTTCATACTTCTACAGCTGGAAGTAGCTTACATGATGCACACAATGATTTACTGCTATCTCCGGGGCATCGAGTTGAGCGAATAAGCTCGCAACCACGCAGATGGCAACGTTGGAGGGAAAATCCAGATACAGTATCCATTTTACAGGGCTATCCAGAAAGTAACAGACATTTTTGAAATAAAAAACAATATCGAAAAAACAAATTTGTCCTATAAATATTAACGATATACTCTGAAGCTATTTTTCTACATAATTGCCATTCAATTTGAGGCACTTGTCATACTGTGGTCCTAATTTTTCGATGCCGTCTCTGCAGAAACCTGCTGCTTGCGACTGAAACCACTGGTGTATATCGGCGAAAAGTTCGGCGTCAGTATGAAAGAGCTGTGTAGGGAGCCATATCTTCATTGCTGGGAACAGATGTTAGTTTCTCTGCGCCAAATCCTGGCTGTATTGCGTATGATGAAACACGCCCCGTTAAAAATCCGGAGAAGTTCCCGGGATCAACCACAGTAGCATGCACGGAACTCTTTGACATTTAGAAAAAAATTCGCGAAATTTCCGTTATGGTCAAACGACGATTTTCACGAATTTTCTCGTTCCTTTTCATCACTAGTTCGTCAGTAATACGGCTACGATTACTCCTACGGTCTTCATCGATAACTTTCGTATGTCAATTTTTAAAATCATCGTTTCCCCACTCATTTCTCCTTTTCCGTACTCATCTCAACAGGTCGGCGAAAATTTCAGCTGGTTTGCAGTTTTTTGCCAACAAACACCTAATCGCAGAACGCACTTCACAAGTGACAGGATTTTCTAGTGCAGCGCACATTTTCAGACGTCGCAGAAAGCAAAGCAGCAGAGACACAGACCAGGCACTACACCGCTGGATGTGTATTGAGGTGCACCAAGATGGAGGCTGTAGCCCCCTCCCCCGCCCTCACCACCACCGCGATAGACCAAAACGTCTGTTGCTTTCTGGACAGCCTTCGTAGAAACCCTCACCAGTGCATGAAGCTAGGGATTAAACTGGAGAAAAATCTTCGTTTTACTGAATACTATCAAGCAGTTCAGTAAAGGAGCATGCTGATTTAAATATTAAAAAGAGAGCGTATGCAAAGACTTCTTTTGAAAAAGATTTCTTTAAACTTACGAATAATAACATATTTGGGAAAAAGGTGGAAAGTCTTCGGAAACACCGTGATATTTATTTGGTCAGTAAATGAGATTTGTATCTTCGGCGAAGACAGTTGATCGCCAAGCCTAATTTGAAATGGGCTACTGTTTTCAACAGAGATGTTGTTGCACTGGAGATGGGGAAAATTTCGGTACGGTACACGAAACATGTTTATGTAGGTGTGAGTATTTTAGAATTTCTAAGCTCACATGTGCAGGTTTCATTACAGGTATGCCAGACAACATCTTAAACACCTTAAGTTAGTTTACATGGATACCGACACCTTAATTTATTGGGTGAGGGGTTGTGATCCATATTACGAGGTAAGGTACAATCCTGACGAATTCGACACATTTGGGTATGTGCCGGCTGATCCTTACGCCACAAGCAAACAGTAAGGTTATCGGCCATATGAAACATGAGATGAATGGCATTCATATCGAAGAGTTATTTGGCCTTCGTTCAAAAATATATGGATACCGTACATGTATAGACTCTTCTCTTAGACGAGCTAAGGGCGCGAGCCGTGCGGTCACAAAAAAAGTCTCACGGTCGATGATTACTTGAAGTGTCTGAAGGAAAGTGTTGGTGATGGTAATCATCTACATACAGTTCAAAAATTGTGCTTTGGATCGAGCAAAAATGTGATGCACATTGTTATCGCAACTGAAGATCCGACTGTCTCGTTTGAATATAGATGGGTCATTTGTGGGATTACCATGCCCATAATAATGACTGATGAATGAACGTATTCATTGTGTGTGTGTGTGTGTGTGTGTGTGTGTGTGTGTGTGTGTTACTACGATCTGTTCATCATATTTGTGTTATTGCATGCTGCTGCTAGTCATACCTTTTTTATTATTTTAAATACCGTGATAAAATTTATGAAACTGCCTCGGTAAAACAGCGTATTGTAAATTAACTTTGTTCTATTAAGATATTTTCTTCATACAGAAGTTAAGTATGTTGTTATCAAATTATTCATTCTGCTTCATATTCCTACAAAATTTTTTAAATAGCTGATTTGTATACGTTACAAAGATCTGCTTGTATAGTATTCAAACCAATAGGGGCAACAACATACTTAGTCATTCCACCTATAATTCCACCTATAATTCGAAGTTGTACTGATTCCATATTTACGGAATTTGCGTTAACAGATGTCGGTACAACTTGCATACACAGTTGTAAATCGTCTTGTATAGTATAATCATCTGCGTAGTTCAAAATACCGTAGCATAATGCTTTGAGATACAAATATCATCGAGTTTGTCTGTTACAATCCATAGTACAATATATAACCAGTACTGATTATCTACAACTGGATGACGTAAACAGGCAAACTGTAAAGGATGGTGATAACTGCAATATCTCCATACATGCCGATGATGCTGGCCTTCTTGCTACAGATTTTGATGTCTGGAGGAGTATATAATAGTTACGTCTTCATCTACATGGATACTCCGAAAATCACATTTAAGTGCCTGGCAGAGGATTCATCGAATCACCTTCAAAATTATCTGTTATTCCAATCTCTTATAGCGTGCGGAAATAATGAACACCTATAACTTCCCGTACGACCGCTGATTTCCCTTATTTTATGGGGGTGATCGTCCGTCCCTATGTAGGTCGGTGTCAACAAAATATTTTCGCTTTCGGTGGATAATGTTGGTGATTGAAATTTCGTGAGAAGATTCCGTCGCAACGAAAAACGCCTTTCTCTTAATGATGTCTAGCCCAAATCCTGTATCATTTCTGTGACACTCTCTCTCATATTTCGCGATGATACCAAACGTGCTACCCTTCTTTGAACGTTTTCGATGTACTTCGTTAGTCCTATCTGGTAAGGATCCCACACCGCGCAGCATTATTATAAAAGCTGACTGACAAGCGTAGTGTAGTCAGCTTCCTTAGTAGATCAGTTACATTTCCTAAGTGTCCTGCCAATAAAAAGCAGTCTTTGGTTAGCCTTCCCCACGATGTTTTCTATGTCTTCCTTCCTATTTAAATTGTTCGTAAGTGTAATACTGTTGTGGACTGGCAAGACAGTCAATCCTCTATGACAGGAAGCCGAAAGGCACGCGTTTAAACTCACGCAGGCTGGCGTGAGGTCTGGAAAATGATAGGGAATTGAGACTAGCAAAAACGGTACGTAGCTTCTGGAATACTTAACTTTAATCCATAACTGGTGAACATCGCTCTTGACGGTACATGCATCACAAGATAAATAGCAAATGATAATGGCGCCTTGCTAGGTCGTAGCAAATGACGTAGCTGAAGGCTATGCTAACTATCGTCTCGGCTAATGAGATCGTAATTTGTCAGTGAACCATCGCTAGCAAAGTCGGCTGTACAACTGAGGCGAGTGCTAGGAAGTGTCTCTAGACCTGCCGTGTGGCGGCGCTCGGTCTGAAATCACTGACAGTGGCGACACGCGGGTCTGACGTATACTAACGGACCGCGGCCGATTTAAAGGTTGGTGTCTGGCGGTGACACCACAAATACCTAGGTGTTTAGTTGAATTTACGGCTTTTAGATTAGACTGATTTAGCATGGAACCGAAGTTTAAGGAGTTCCTTTAAGCTCTCATGGGGATGTGGCAATACTTTGTTGTCATTAGCCTAATGATGTAATTCATCTATCTTCATAGTTCGCTGCATTCCATCTTGGTAAGCTGATATTTCATATTAGGACGGAGATTTTCAATTTCCACTGATGCCTCAAAGTTGTTATCTGATGCTAAGCCAAGACTGACACGTTGAGAACAACATGGTGTTAGCAAGCACATGCCGTTAAAGAGCATAATTATGTAGTAAACTGGCAATGTGAGCCCATTGTGGAGTTTACATACCTCTCTAGTGATCTCAGTGAACCAGAGGTTAACGCAATACACACATAGGCTAAGACCTCAAAGCACCGAAGCGTAGAGTACTTCATGTGGAAATACACACAAATTAAGTATAATGATACCAATCTGAAATTAAATGAAAATTAAGCTAAGTTAATTGAGATAATTACTGTTTTATTACGGTATTTACTGAGCTTAATGCTGTTTAGTTACATGGAAATTAAGCTTTGGGTTCTGGAGCGAAGAGCGCAATTGCATGAAATTGAGATAATTACGCTGTTTTGCTACGCCATATAAAGCAGAACTGTGTGAAGGCTCAAAACTAAGGTCTGGTGGCTGAGAAGCTTTTCGCAATTACTTACATTAAACGTTGCTGAGAAATTTCTATTAAATTACACGAAAATTAAAATAGTTGCATATGCTAGGTTTGAACCTGGCGTCTGTTGGTGTAGGGGGCCTCGAGGTAAGGTAGCTCAGACCCAGAGCCTTGAGGGGCGCGAAGTTTAGTGCAATTGCCTCTATCAAAGGTTGTTCTGAAACTGCTATTAAGTTGCTTGAAAGCTAGAATATACACTCCTGGAAATTGAAATAAGACCACCGTGAATTCATTGTCCCAGGAAGGGGAAACTTTATTGACACATAACTGGGGTCAGATACATCACATGATCACACTGACAGAACCACAGGCACATAGACACAGGCAACAGAGCATGCACAATGTCGGCACTAGTACAGTGTATATCCACCTTTCGCAGCAATGCAGGCTGCTATTCTCCCATGGAGACGATCGTAGAGATGCTGGATGTAGTCCTGTGGAACGGCTTGCCATGCCATTTCCACCTGGCGCCTCAGTTGGACCAGCGTTCGTGCTGGACGTGCAGACCGCGTGAGACGACGCTTCATCCAGTCCCAAACATGCTCAATGGGGAACAGATCCGGAGATCTTGCTGGCCAGGGTAGTTAACTTACACTTTCTAGAGCACGTTGGGTGGCACGGGATACATGCGGACGTGCATTGTCCTGTTGGAACAGCAAGTTCCCTTGCCGGTCCAGGAATGGTAGAACGATGGGTTCGATGACGGTTTGGATGTACCGTGCACTATACAGTGTCTCCTCGACGATCACCAGTGGTGTACGGCCAGTGTAGGAGATCGCTCCCCACACCATGATGCCGGGTGTTGGCCCTGTGTGCCTCGGTCGTATGCAGGCCTGATTGTGGCGCTCACCTGCACGGCGCCAAACACGCATACGACCATCATTGGCACCAAGGCAGAAGCGACTCTCATCGCTGAAGACGACACGTCTCCATTCGTCCCTCCATTCACGCCTGTCGCGACACCACTGGAGGCGAGCTGCACGATGTTGGGGCGTGAGCGGAAGACGGCCTAACGGTGTGCGGGACCGTAGCCCAGCTTCATGGAGACGGTTGCGAATGGTCCTCGCCGATACCCCAGGAGCAACAGTGTCCCTAATTTGCTGGGAAGTGGCGGTGCGGTCCCCTACGGCACTGCGTAGGATCCTACGGTCTTTGCGTGCATCCGTGCGTCGCTGCGGTCCGGTCCTAGGTCGACGGGCACGTGCACCTTCCGCCGACCACTGGCGACAACATCGATGTACTGTGGAGACCTCACGCCCCACGTGTTGAGCAATTCGGCGGTACGTCCACCCGGCCTCCCGCATGGCCACTATACGCCCTCGCTCAAAGTCCGTCAACTGCACATACGGTTCACGTCCACGCTGTCGCGGCATGCTACCAGTGTTAAAGACCGCGATGGAGCTCCGTATGCCACGGCAAACTGGCTGACACTGACGGCGGCGGTGCACAAATGCTGCGCAGCTAGCGTCATTCGACGGCCAACACCGCGGTTCCTGGTGTGTCCGCTGTGCCGTGCGTGTGATCATTGCTTGTACAGCCCTCTCGCAGTGTCCGGAGCAAGTATGGTGGGTCTGACACACCGGTGTCAATGTGTTCTTTTTTCCATTTCCAGGAGTGTATTTACATTCTGGGGATCGGATGCAGAATCTTCAGGCTACAAACCTGAAGCGTTGATGTTAAATAACTTGTGATATCATATACGAGGCCTGTTCAGAAAGTAAGCTCCGATTGATTGCCAAATTGAAACCACAGTGAACATCAGAAATGTTTTACTTGTAACAATTAGCTACACCTTTCAGCTACTTCTCTACGTAGTCGCCGTTCTGACTTAGACTTTTGTCATAGCGTTATACCAACTTTTCAATAGCCTCATCATAGAAGGCAGCCGCCAGTGCTTTCCGCCAATTCTCCACGCTGGCCTACACCTCGTTGTCTGTGTCAAAATGTTGTCTTCAAAGACAGCGGTTCATGTGACCAGAGATGAAACTCAGGGGGAGACAATTGCGGACTGTATTGTGGGTAATCTCACATTTCCATTTAAAAACCATGCAGGAGCTTCTTCATTGCCCCTGCAGAATGCGGCTGAGAATTGTCTTGAAGAAGAAACAGCACGACAGTTATGTAATGTTAGCTGCATAGCTTCAGGCGAAATTTATCACCAGGCCCTCGTACTTGGCGGCAGACACCGTTTTCTAGACATCTTTACGCACTCACTGCGAGCTCAGAAATGAGAAGAGCGACGTGATGCTAACTGGGGTTATACTAGAGACACTACCCAACACATCTGTGCAAAGCTTTATCGGATTTTCATAGTCGTTTCCATTTCGCGACCGATCGGAGCTTACTTTCTGAACGCCCCTCGTACATTTGGGGATGTACGCCATTAGAGTGCGTAGCATTTGTTTCCAAGGACACATGCTTAAAACAGAAAGTACGCCCGGGGAAATTAGGATGTGACCTAGGAGAGTGTAGGAATCGGTGGACATCGTACTCTAGCTAACTTTCTTTCGTACCTATACGAATTTGTATTAAATTCACATGTTAAAACAACAGCTCAAAATGTTAGAAGTGGAAACAACGTTCTGACAACTTGAGGTCCCATTATACCATGCGCCCAGTGTAGTGCAAAGATCAAATCAACATGTTCACCAAGTCTACTTATATAGTACAAATCTTTACCTATGGTGATAAGTAATACAGACGTATACTGATTTCCTTAATGTGCTGTTTTACTTTTGAGGCTAAGACGGAAATTTCATCAGCAGTCAAAAGTGAAATTTTTCCCTTTTCGCAGCATTGTCCAAGACATTACTACTGCTGAGACACGTGGCTTACCTCGAACTCTTTGACTGGTCTATTTCCATGAAAAGAAACGTGATTTGAAAAAAGTGCAACTCACTCAATTCCTGCATTTAGGCCTCCGTGTCACAACATTGTACACCATTGGCCAGATGTCATTAAGATATACTAGTGCCGATTAATCTGAATTTGCACAGAATTTAGAAACTGAGATAATAATAATAATTTTCTCATTTTTCAATGGCTATTGAAAGGTGATATTTTTCACTCATTGTAATAATTTTGTTTATTTTTATTTAACATACATGTAGGCGAGTAAATGTGGAAACCCAGTTTGCTTTTGCTGTATAAAAGAAATGTTTACTTCTCTTTTAGCTTCAAAAGTTAACCAAAGTAATTCATAATGTTTTAGCAATGAATGTGGTATTATGAAACACAGGAACTAAATGTTAAAAATGAAAAAAACGTTTTCTGCTTGCACAACAACTCCTTAATTTTTCAAGAAGGGCGGATACTGTGGAAACGCTTTGAAATTGTGGGAAATTGACTACTTGAAACGAGAACTATTAAAAATGTTAGAAAGTATTCTATTTTATATTAAATTTAAATTAGGCAAAAATATTTTTAAACGCAACTGTAATAAAAAAATGCTTCATAAGCGAAGTTGACTTGCAAGAATAGCATATGTAAATATCTCCTTCATTTCCGGCACACAAAGAGTGACTCCATTACTCTCACACTACAGACTTAATCCACAATTATCCCCGAACGTCTTTGGAAAATGCGCATCCGCAAAAAATACAAATGGCATCTTCTTCAATAAGTTTTTCTTCTCCAACTGAGAGAGCCAAATCTGACTCGCCTGAAGAGACAGTTGGTGCATTGGGCTCGGCATCTGAATCCTCAGATAACTTCAGCTGTTTTCTGCGTGGTTTTCATGTTTTTTCTTGCTTTTGGTAGGTGCCTTAGGAAGCTTCTGTTTATCCTTCAGGAGTCTTCAAGGCATGTTTTATAAGGCGACGATGTCAAAACAGCTGACCAACCTGGCTTACGGCCTCTATTGGAAACCTTCCTCTTTAGACGAGGGATTGGCGTGATAACATGTAGAGACAAACACGTGATTGATGAGATATTTGACAACGATGTTGATCTTGTGCTTTCTCTTTGGCCATCTTCACTTGGGCTGTCAGTTGCCACAGGTCTCAATGCGTTCTGAGTGTCTTCTTGACTGTGGTCATTACTTCCATCAGGAGAGGCTGGATTCTCATAAGTTCCTCTCAGACTTCTGGTCTCATCTAAAGCCGACGTTGCAGCTATAAAGTCGATTTCTGAAAAACAGTCCTGTCACATGGGAAAATTCCAGTCCACAGTAATCCTTTTGCCGCAATAGAGCCAGTCTGAAACTTTAGATAGGCTTTCCCAAACAACTAAGGGCCAGCTGCTGTGCCGCAACCATTGGCGAACACACTCAGCGCAATAGGTTTTTGGAGTGCCCATAAAGGTCTTATCAAGTGACTGAGTTTAATGAGAGGTGTGAGGCGGGATGCTCACGATTGTAACATGGTTCTCCCTTGCACGTTCTATAACTTGGATGTTTGTGACATAACTATTATGATTATCAAGGATCAACATCACAGGAGATTCTTTTGAGGGATGTGCTTCAGAAATGAAGTGGTCAAACCACTAGGAGCAGAAGCTCAGTTTGAATCCAGCCTGAAGGATGGCATTTACCACTTGTTCAAGGTGGTACTCCTTTCAGTAGAGTATCAGTCCAGTTCTTCCTGTGGAAGATCGTCATTGGTGGTATGAAAGTACCACCAGCAGTCATACAGCATATGACAGTCACCAGGGATCCTCGGTATGCTGATGTGAGGACACCTACTTGACGTTTACCTTTTAGTCCAATTAGATGTGGTATTCTGCTCTGGACGACAGTGAGCCCAGACTCGTTAACATTGTACACACGATCAGCACTGTAAGAATGTTTACTGTATTCAGATTCCTAAATGTCAAAAAACTTATCTACAGCTTCTTTGTTGAACCCGTTTGCCCTCGAGAATGAGGTCCCCATAGGTTTGTGGATTGTGAGTTTATTTCTGTGTTGTCTATGGAAAAGGTCAAAGCAAGCTCTACCTGCAGCGTTTGAAGTAAAGGGATAATTAGTACTATTTCTTTCCGCTAGATGATATGCCATTCTCTTGACATCTAATCTGGTAAGGCAATTATCTATTTCAACCAACTGTTTCTCAATAGCATCAGGTGTTACCGGCTTATGTCCTAGTTTCAAAGAAACACAATCTTCAGGTGACATATCACTATGCACAAACCTTTGAACTATCGTCTGAGGTACACTGAAAGCTTTTTCTGCTCTTCTTTACCTCATCTACTTTTCTCTTAAGACTATTATAGTCTTAAAATTGTTTTCAACATCCCACTTCTCCACAATAGCTCTTGGTTTCCGATCAGTTAGCTTTCGTGGCATCTAGAAACAGACACAAGACATATTAGAAGTAATGTATTTGATTTTGGTATTGTTGAAACGTTTCCACAATCCCATCGTATGTATACATCCACATTACCTACACAACGGCAATTTTTAATTTCGGTAGATTACATTAAGCAACTATCCATTGAAGGTTGACAAAGGACTGCTAAAACCTGCTATGCACCTCCGTTTATAAGCTATCAGACGTGAAGAAAGATAACTACGATGTGTGTGGATAAATATAATACCACAACTTACCTCGAAAAGGGTTTAGAAAAAGCGCGAACGTAAGTTGCATCAGTGTCACAGCGTCTGTGGCTCAACTGACTGCTAACCCTCTACCATGACCAATAGGAACTATTGCAACAATTTCTGGCTGCCCTGGTAGAGTGCAGCAATCTGTAGGCCAGATACTAGACGTTTCCACATTACCCACTCGCTTCCACATTTACACCCCTACCTCTATAAAATTAATTCAGTTTTGGTGATTGTCACCAAGGGTTTAATAATATTTGGCGAAAAAGATAATAAAATCTTATCTAAAGTGCTACGGTATTCGATGCTATTGATATATGTCTTCAGCAGTTCTGCATAAATATCTATCATTCTAGTTATTATAGACAATTTTAACAACATACCAGATATACCTTGATATTACTAGTAGGTATAGCAGCATATTAATTGCTTTATAAGGTAGTATCTTCAACAATGTTTATTGTTATTCGTGGATGTTTGTGAATGCTGAATGATCTGATCTGAGTGGAGTGTTGACACTTAGGGTCGCAACCGCAGAAGCACGTTTAGCGAAGTTAAAATGGTCCTAATACGACGTTTTATGAAACAACCTAACACCGTTTTAATACGTTGGTCACCACAAGCACGTCACATTTTCTACACCTAGATTCTAGAACTATACGCTAAAGTATAGTAATTGATGGCACATACACAAGGATCGTGTGTTTAGTCATTTTTGTACTATCATAACGAAATGTTGCGCCTCCCGAATGTAACTATGGGGAGCGGCTTATGTTGTAATACTGCATTTCTTCGCAAAACATGATAATATTTTTACTTGTCAGATGTGACGATAATTTCAATGACAGTCATCAGATGATACGTCCCTTCGGTGGGAAAATATCTCGCGGTGCAAAAGAGAATTATCGATTTCCGAATAATTCATTGTTTTCTAGCTATCCGTAACTTAATATTACGTTTTTTAACTCTTACTCGCCAGACGCGTGCCACGAACAGATTTCATGACACTTACTGAGTAGTACGAGTACAACGAATCATCAACGTTTATCTCTTAACTCTGCTGATCTACTAGTTTGAGTCTGAATTACGGGAGCAGAAGCTAAAATAAATTCACGGAAGTTTCTTGGAGGGAAGATCCCGTGTAATTACGGGCTCTCCAATTCAAGTTTTCATCATCTTCTGTAGTCTTGTCTTATCGTAAGACATTTTCTGTCAAGAACTTTCCAGTTCTCTCCAGAGACCTTGTTAGCCTTTATGCGCAGAAGTTTCTAATATTACTCGCGATTGGCAATAACCAAGAAAAGATAATTGGCAGACGGAGATGAAAGAACAGAGTGCACGTTGAGAAATTGTCAGCCTAATAAGGTGCACCAAGTTTCAAACTTAATTCCTATGTTAGGTACGACTCTAAAGCGTTGTGTTCCGTGGGCGGTTCATGACGCTGTATAACGGTTTCCATTATGATACCACTAATGACGCTTTAGCTGGATTAAAATAACTTACATAAAAGAAAACGCAGTTTTCTTTCGCATATGCCAAGGGTTTTCCATTTTTGCATCGCGGCTCCCAAGTGATTTGCAGTGCTTTTATGAAAACAATACATAAGTTCCTTTGCTCTCTGAATACGGTAAAAATGTGTTTGCTAGTAGTGATATATTGTGGACTGATAAGTAAACGTTGTTACTATAGCAGAGTGGTAGAAGACGGCCTCAATACTGTGGAAGAAAAGTCGGATTATTAAAGAAAGTGCACCACATTATCCTGTTCTAGAAGATTTTAGAAGACGATAACTTCCATACGAGTAAAGAAACGAAAGTGCGTCTATGGATCATTTAAATGAAGTCTGTGATTACTTCAGAAGTATTTTCCAGAAGAAGACGATCAAAAGAACTGAATCAAAAATCGTATCAGTACAAAACTTCCATCACTACTTACCACTGAAGAAGAAAAGCTAGTTATTGATACTTCTTTAGACTCCACGATGAAATCTGGATTCGTTTCTTCATCACCTCCTGAGTTTTGGAGTTTGGTGAAGCAGGACTACCCAAAGGTTTTGATAACTTTTGCAACATTCTGCTTACGAATGTGTGAGGTAGGGTTCTCAGCACTGACAGTCACCAGCACGATATATAGAACGTGAATGCAGGTGAAGAAAATGATTTGGATCTCAGCTGGTTCTGAGATCTGAGGAAATGCTGATGACAACGCAAGCTCATCCTTCCCATCGATTTCAATGCAAGAGTAAGATGTAATAACATTAAAAGTTGATTAAAAGTGTTATGGCAATAGTTAACAAAGAAAAAGGAATATTTATTTTTTTCGAAGATTAATGTAGGCCAAGACGAAGAATGGTCGGACTACAGGCAGCAATTAGAGGCACGCTTCGCCGCCTACAAAAGAACGGGAATGGAGCTCAATGCTAAGTTTTTTGTGCAGCCACAGGACTTCGTGTTACGACTCAAACTGTGCGCAATAGGCTGCATGATCCGCAACTTCACTCCCGACGTCCATGGCGAGGTCTATCTTTGCGACCACGACACTACGCAGTGCGGCACAGATAGGCCCAACAACAGGCCGAATGGACTGCTCAGGATTGACATCATGTTCTCTTCATCGATGAGTGTCGCATATGCCTTCAACCAGACAATCGTCGGAGACTTGTTTGGAGGCCCGATCATGCTGAACTCCTGAGACACACTGTCCAGCGATTGCAGCAAGGTGGATGTTCCCTGCTGTTTTGGGATGGCATTGTGTGGGGCCGACGTACGCCGCTGGTGGTCATGGACGGCGCCGTAACGGCTGTACGATACGTGAATGCCATCCTCCGACCGATGGTCCAACCAGATCGTCAGCATATTGGCAAGGCACTGATCTTCATGGACGTCAATTCGCACCCCAATCGTGCACAACTTGTGAATGACTTCCTTCAGGGTAAGGACATCGCTCGACTAGAGTGGCCAGCATGTTCTCCAGACATGAACCCTATCGAACATGCCTGGGATATGAACCTTCCTGGCAGATTAAAACTGCGTGCCGGACCGAGACTCGAACTCGAGACCTTTGCCTTTCGCGGGCAAGTGCTGTACCAACTGAGCTACCTAAGCACGACTCGCGCTCCGACACACAGTTTTAATCTGCCACCCTGTTCTATCTCTATCAAAAGTTGCGTTATTATGCTCCGACATTGCTAACTATCAGTCCGAGCCGTTGTATTAGACCACTGTCCAACAATCGAATGTTGACATCTTTTCACCGTAGTCAGTCTGTACCGACACAGCTTTTGATTCGTTTAAGGTATCATGTTGTCAAGTCGATCCGCAGGATTTTCAAAATCTTTAAGATTTTCCGCTCTATTTCCGGCTTATTGCAACTGATGCAGCTTCTGACGAAGGTTTTCCGGATGTTTTGCAATATGTGCGCCATGTGTGCCACACAGTTCGAAAGATATTCACCACTCGGTGGTGCACTAATTTTCGCATCGTCATGTACTTACCGCGTGATCAAGTGTTCTCCTGTTGCAACACAGAATTATGATGAGCGTGTGTCTGACTCCTGGGACTGTGGGACGACAGATGCTATCCATGCAGCTCGCCTGCTTATCGAAAAGCACCGTGAGAAGTCAAAACATCTACACTTTGCCTTTCTCGATCTGGAAAAGGTCTTTGACCGAGTGTCACACAAGTTAATTTGGCTTGCCCTGCGAGAGCATGGAGTACCTGAAGAGATCTTTAGGGAGGTCAGCCTGCTCTGCCAGAACCTGAAGAGCCGGATACAGTCAGCTGCCGGACTGTCTGACGACTTCCCTATTTCCGTGGGAGTTCATCAGCGATCTTCTCTCTCACCACTCCTATTTGTCACTGTCATGGATACCGTCACAAGAAACCTGCAGAAAACCTCATCCTGAGGATACTGTATGCTGATATGTGCTACTGGCCAGTGAAGTTAAGAATGATCTACAACTTCAAGTCTAAGCCTGGAATGACCGCCTTCCAGATGTAGGGCTACGGCTGAATGTGTTGAAAACATATTACCTTTCCACAGGTTTAAATGACTCTGTAACCATCACAATCAATGGTTTTGACCTTCCAACAGCCAGGACTTTTAAGTACCTGGGCTCGACAATTGCTGCCAATGGAAATCTCATTACAGAAATCTCCAACCACCTTATCAGCGCGTGGCTCAAATGGCGTTCCGTTACTGAGGTACTATGGGAGAAGAAATTTCCAAACAGGCTAAGTCGGAAGTATAGCGTTCGGTAATACAACCAGTTGCACTGTATGGGGCTGAATGCTGGCCTTCAGCAAAGGACGTAGAGCAAAGACTTGCTGTTATGGAGACGATAATACTTAGGTGGACATCAGAATTAACATTGCATGACAGCGTGACGAATAATGGCCGGCCGAAGTGGCCGTGCGGTTAAAGGCGCTGCAGTCTGGAACCGCAAGACCGCTAAGGTAGCAGGTTCGAATCCTGCCTCGGGCATGGATGTTTGTGATGTCCTTAGGTTAGTTAGGTTTAACTAGTTCTAAGTTCTAGGGGACTAATGACCTCAGCAGTTGAGTCCCATAGTGCTCAGAGCCAACAAATAATGAAGTGCGCAGGCCATACGGTGTTGCACCAACAATAGACAAAATGAGAGAAAGCCGCCCACGTTGGTACGGGCAAGGTCTTAGAGCAGACGAGACAACAGTGGC
The DNA here is from genome assembly GCF_021461385.2 of Schistocerca piceifrons. Taxonomy (NCBI): domain Eukaryota; kingdom Metazoa; phylum Arthropoda; class Insecta; order Orthoptera; family Acrididae; genus Schistocerca; species Schistocerca piceifrons. The sequence continues at coordinate 52,432,589 of NC_060138.1, forward strand.
AAAGACTACTTTCAACCTAAATGTGTATGGGAAACGGCCAGTAGAGCTACCAAGGCAGCGATGGGTTGACATCCTGCATGAAGATCTTATGATCTCAGGCTTTCACCCTGATCAGGCACAATATCGCAAGAAGTGGCGACAATGAGACAAAGCAGCGGACCCGGCCAGCACGCGGGACAAACCCTAAGGAAGAAGAAGAAGTGTTCTGACTCCTCAGTCCGTGCAGTGGGAAGTCCTGTCTTCATTGCACCACAATCATTGGGGTAGCTTGCACCAAGCAACTCACCCACCGTCACTGTAACTGGCCGCAACACCTTTTTAAGTGGCCACTTCCGCCCGCACCATGGAAAAGCATTCATGATGATTTGAGGGTCTATTCTGGAAATTGCGATGGTTGTTAGTGGTAGATGCTCGCAGTAGGTTTCCTTTTACTGTTCTCGCGACATGCACCACTACTGCAAGTACAGCATCGGCTTTGCCTTCTGTTTCTGGTCTATACCATGTCCCTGAAGTCATTGTCAATGACAATGGACCACAAGTCATGTCATCAGCTTGCTAATTCTTTGGTGCCACCAGTGGCGTACGCCACGGTCAAACAGTGAGGCTGAATGGTTCACTAGAAACATTCAAAAGTAAAAAGGGAAATTCCGTTGCTCCCACACACAGGAGCAATCAGTGAAAAGTTTTGTCCTTCTATCGCTCGTTGCCGCGTAACGGGATATCGCTGGCAGATCTGATACACTGTCGGAGACACTGTATCCTATTACATCTCAAGTGTACGTCACAGAAACAATTCGTTTCACTTGATGAGACGAAGTTTCAGCCGCAGGATGAAATGTTTTACAAAGTCTTTGGACAGAAACGAGAATTTTTAGGAGCGAGGATTTATTATCAAAGCAGTCGAACGCTCGTCTTATGTTATCCACCGTTTTGCAGGGCTACTGCGATGCCATGAAACCCCGTCCCGCCGCATGTACGAGTATGTCAGTGGTTCTGCCACAGAGTGTTTGTCCACAGCACATCGCTGTGATCTTCAGCAGCAGTCGCAGCCGTCTCTCCAGCTGTGGCGACTGTTACCTCCCCCTGTTGTGCCCACGGAGATCGACATCCCACCTCCGCTGCCGTGGCCGCCGCTGATGACGTCATCAGCGTCGGCACTTGCCCAATTGTGAGAGCCAATGTCCGTGGAAGAACCGCCCCCCGAAAGTAACCATGCTTCCCTTCCAGACGAACACAGCAACTGCATCTCTGGATGCGGGCATGAACGCAACGTCTGTTCTTTCTGCCCGTATTCTGGTCGCCCGCGTGGTATGTCCCGTGAATTGGTCAGGGAAGCGCCGTCAGCTGAGTTGCCCTTCATGCCTCTTCATCTCCGTCCACATTTAGTCGTTCCCCCGTCATCGTTGCATGCGTCCGCTTTTCTCGACGATGATGTGGAGGCTTGTGGGATGGGGGTGGAGTTGGAGAGGGGAGGAATGTAGTATTATCCAAAGATCACGGTGCCACACCAAAGTCGGCAACGCACATTGATGTCACAGACATTAGCGATGTCTGGCTGCAAAACACAACGACGACTGGGAGAGGCTGAGAAAGATATGCGGCATAGCACAGAGGTCAATACAGAACCGAGAATGGAAGCGCTCTGCCTAATTCGTGACCTCACGTGAAGCAATCAGTACTGTCGACTAGGACGAAACACTTATTCTACTGAGAGGTGGAAATGTACTTCTGTAAATGTTGAACGTCCTCCCTCACGAGATGATTGTATATATCGTGGGATGCTTTAATAGTCAATAGTTGTATATAATCAGGGACTCCTGTGGCAAAGGACTGTATTAAGAAAAAAGTAAATCTATTTATCATTCATGTAATAAAGATAACTAATATTCCACGTACATTAAATGTATTCACAAATATGAGTATGGATAAGCATCGGCTGCAGAATGGAATCGCGTCAATGTAGTTTTGTGCTGGACCGGCACTCGAACGTGGCTATCTGTCAATGACTCCAAGGCAGACACAAATTTCCATATGCCAATAACCACACGCCCAGAACCTGTACTCGTACATCCATTACTCATATCCCCTTACAGATGAGACAGTTTCCTTTAAATGCATTTGCTCGGGGTAGGCACACAATTACGATACAGCAGTGCCCGTGTTATTTCGAATTTCAATGCACATGGTTCATGACAAAAGGAAGTTTGGTCTGGCCGTGAGTTGTGCACGGATAGCAAAATGATACGGCGATCGCTCACGGTAGACGAAAAATCCGTGTTCGAATCACGGTCCGACAAATGTTTTCATTGTCATCTTTCCATTCTACAGCTGATGGTAGTCCATATTCGCAACTACGAGTACATTTTCTAAGTAGCTTGTTTAAATGCGTGGAATTTGGCAGCGCTATACACTGTATTAATATCGCTGACAGCACTCTGCGCACACGGTAAGAGACTCTGAGATTGGACAGATTAGCAATTGGCAGTTAGTAAGCAGACAGTGAAGGGTTTGGACATAATTTTTTAGCGGAGAACTGTGTTGGCAGGACATGCATTGTGAAAAGAGGATGGATGTGGTTGGTAATATTTTTGTAGTGCAATTATTGCCAACTATATAATTTTTTGAACTGGATGTCACATGAATAAGGTAGTCTGCTAGATACATTGTTTACTCTTAAACAAAATCTTTCTCTTGCTAGTTATTTGCCTCGTAGGAGGAGGTATTGAATAGGATTGGGGAGAAGTTTGTGGTTCCACGTGACTAGAAGAAGGGATCGGTTGGTAGGACATGTTCTGAGACATCAAGGGATCACCAATTTAGTATTGGAGGGCAGCGTGGAGGGTAAAAATCGTAGAGGGAGACCAAGGGATGAATACACTAAGCAGATTCAGAAGGATGTAGGTTGTAGTAGGTATTGGGAGATGAAGAAGCTTGCACAGGATATAGTAGCATGGAGAGAGCTGCATCAAACCAGTCTCAAGACTGAAGACCACAACACATACCTCCTAGTAGTTAGAGTCTTTAGTAGTTAGGATCTTTTTATTTAGTTGCTGCTTGCTGAAATTGCTGTAGTTCGTGTTATGAAGATTTTTTGTAAGATAAGTGACTTGTGAAAAAGTACGGCTTATTGTTACTACTTCTTGCAATTCAGGGCCATTCTTTCTGTTATTTGAAGCCATGTTGTTACAAGATAGCAGTCAGACTGCGTTGGGTTTGTATATTGTGGGTAATAAGTGAATAGGTCAAGTTAGTGTTGCTTCTGTCAGAGAAAATTTTGTAGGTCAGTGTTGAAATGATAAAAATAGGTAGAGACAGTAGCTTTACCAAGTAACGAGACAGTTGGTTTTGTTTCACTCAGTAGTTTCACTTACGCAAAGAAGTTTCAATTACATGTATTTCATAACGGCTGTAGTAGTCTCAGTGACTGTTTCTTTGGACATGCTTCCATGTCTAAAGGAACTTTGTATCGTAATTCTGAATAACACAGGCACTGGAATATCGTGAATATCATAATATTTCACATTTTCAGATGAACGATCTCCCACAGCAGTCGAAGAACCCACACTTACTGTCGAATGACTGTAGTTTCGTCTAGCCATAACATAACTTGCCTTTTGAACGTCCAAATAATTTAATTCATAAGCATTTGTGTTGTAATGGCGACCGGAACGGTCGAGGGGTTGAAGTGACTGAAAGCGCGCCGGGACCTGCGGAGCAGCCCGCGAGCAACAACACATTGGGAGAGGTCGGACACGACCAACGAAGGACAGAACGAACAACAACAAGATCGAAGCAACAGAGTCACAAGAAAACCTAACAACCACATCCACTCATACACAGAACAAGATAGTAAATAAGCTGTATAAGGCGAGGCGATGTGTCTAGAGACGTATGCAAGGTTAGACTGGCTGGCTGAGCTTTATTTTTCTTTATTGTGATTCTATTCCCCAGCCCCATACAGGCAGGGGAGGACTGTCAGCGGCACAATCCGCCGCTCTTCAGCCGAGTGACATGGCAACTAACACAAGAATAAAACGTTACATATATAAGGCGATAAAAAAGGGGAACTTAAAACAGAGTAAGGGGAGACAATGGAGGTAAAAATACTAAGACATGGAGAAGTTCATAGGGGGACAATTAAAACTGTCATAAAGTTAAAAAACACAGTAGGCGATTCTTAATACACAAAGAAGGCACTAAAGGCACATGCACAGGTTAAAAGTCGGCCACAGTATTTATAACACTCCAGAACGACACACTTATACCCACGTGGAGCACATGCAATGAAGTAAAAAATGCCAGGTGGGACCTGCCGAGTGAGAGGCTGGAGAGGATGGGAAAGGAGTGGAGAGCAAGGGGCAGCAGGGGAGGAGGTGGGATGAAGAGAGTAGGGGCGTCAGTGGGTACATGAAGAGGCAGGATAATGGTGGGGCAGGAGGGAGTGAAGAGGGAAGACAAGGCAGGAGGGAGTGCAGAGACACTGAAGGGGAGTACAAAAGAGGGAGTTGGAGTAAGAGGAGAAAGCCCCTCAGGAGGAGGGAGGGGAGAGGAGGGAGCCCCGAGGAGGAGGCAAAGAGATGGGGTTAAAGTTGGTAGGAAGGGTAGATCTCAGGGCAGAGCTCATCATCCAGGAGGGGTAGATGGTGGAAGTCGTGTTGGGAAAGGACGTAGAGGGTGTGGAGATGGTGAGAGGGCGGGACACAACGGTAAAGGCACGGCAATGGGCTGGGGGTGTAGAGGAAGAGAGACACCAGTGGGTGAGGTGGATCAACGCGATGGACAATTTGTAGTGTGTGGCTGTGTTCAAGGAAAGGGAGAAGGTGAGTGAAGGGGATGAATTCGTAGATGATGCGCGTGGGGGACTGAAGGTGAATGCAGAAGGTGAGGCGGATTGCATGGTGTTCTACGATTTTGAGGGATTTATAGAACCTGGGAGGGGCGGATATCCAAGCTACGCTGGCATAACAGAAGATGGGGCGGATCAGGGAATTGTAGGTGTGAAGAATGGTGGAAGGATGCAGACCCCATGTCCGGCTGGACAGGAGTCCGTTGTGAGGTTTGTTTTGGATGGTAAGTAGTTGGGGAGTCCAGGTGAGGTGGCGGTCGAGGGTGAGGCCAAAGTATTTGAGGGTAGGAGTGAGGTGGATAGGACGGCCATCAAGTCTGAGGTAGAAATCATGAAATCATGGAGACGGAAGGAGCGGGTGGTGCGGCCTATGATGATCCCCTGGGTCTTGGAGGGGTTGATACGGAGGTACCAATGGTTGCACCAAGTGGTGAATTTGTCAGGGTGGGTTTGTAGGGTACGTTGGGACTGTTGAAGGGTAGGATAAAGGCCCTGGAGAAGATGAACAGGCGGGGGAGGTTTGGACTTATCAGCAGTGTTGGCTGAATGAGAGGCAGGCGCTTAATTACTCTATCGGGTGCGCCGTTATTGTCCGCTGGAACCACGTGTTCCACTGTGTCACCCTCACACTAAATGCAGGGCATGAGGCGCGCGCCGCCACAGCTTACGGCGTGATTGTGCAGAGACCTCTAGGGGTATTCGTCGTCCATAACGTCTGGCGGGGATTCAAATTCTGTGGCGAGCGGTACCAGAATTTGCGTGGCTGTGGAAATGTACTGCGTGAGAAAAATGAAAAATCGTCCATAGCGCGTAGATACTGCATCAGTTCTGGTTCAAGAACAATTACGATCGATTTGAGAAAAAATGTACCACCCTTTTTGGTAATAGCGGGACGCAGGGTTATGCATCGCATATCGGCTAGTCACAGATCTACTTTTGTTTGTGGATCGCGCGATCGCTTGCGTAGTAACTGCTCCGTAAACAGCAACGCAGCTCCTACACAGAAGCGCCAAGGTGGAGTGGCGGCGGGGCCAGGAACAGTGGCTTGTGCTAGTACCTCTATGTTTGCATCGGAAGTATCTGCGACAGAAACTGTTTACAATAGGATGGAAAGTGAACAAGCAGTAGCAGACCACGCCAATACCTGCTAAGGTACAGTGGCCGTAGGGCCAAGAACCGCAGCATCTAAAAGTGCCTTATATGTTTGCACTGGAAGTAGCTGTGGAAGCAACAGTTTACAAACGGCAGAAAATGAAGAATTAGCCGCCTATGGAGTGTGCTCCTCTATCAAACCTGCTACAAGCACTGTTAGCGCAGCACTATACATTAAGAAATGTGCTTGCACCCCTCAAAGAGTAAAGGTACCGGACTGAGATGGCAATGTTCCTGTAAAAACCGACAATCAAGCAAGGGGGACAGAAATGGGTATTGATCGTCATCCTGCTGCAAGGGCAGACTGCAAGGTTTAGGGAAAGCATTCATAAAATAACGAAACCTCAACAGAATTGACAGATATGAAGGTTCATCAAGTACCCCCAGAAATTCATTGCCAGTAAAAGAGAAAACGTCATGATCCACACATATGTCCAAAGCTTTACCGGATTTTCCCAGTGGTTTCAATTTCGCGACCGATCGGAACTTACTTTCTGGACAACTCTTGTATGACTAGGGTCCCGGCTTGACGTCCTTAATTATAGCACGGAATGTTTACCTTGTTTTATTGCCGAAAGAGCAGACCCCGAAATGCAACTCTAGCGAAGACCTTGACTACTTAGTGATACCTAGGAGATATGTCACACCAGCACATCGATCCGTGATAGACCAATCACCAAGGAGGTTAGATCACATTTATGTGTGTCATAACATACTGTCTAAACTCATTTGAACAGAAATTTGGCCGCTACGTATTTTGAATCACAGCACTTTTCACTGTAAAACAAAGCTACATCACCATAATATTTATAGGAGTCGAAGGTTGTGGATATCAGCATACCAGTATTAAAAAAACAGGTATGTAAACAGTGCGGTACGCCGCAACTGGAAACAATACAAAGGCCAACAAACAGTTGTGCAATTATAAGAAAATGGTGGATAAAATAGGAGAAGCTAAAAATCAGGAGACGCTAACGCATTCGGATGGAACTACACGCGAATGGGGAAACAGGACTTTTTTTATTACATGCCCTGTGAGATTTCTTCAGTAGAAACGACAATACTATATACTCGAAAGGCATTAAGGAAATAAACGCGAAAACAGTCGAACTTATAGGGGAGTATATATGTGGTTGCCAGGTAAGAAATAGAGAACATTCCATGATACAACATGAAACTTCTTCTGATTACCACCTCGCCCAAAAAATATTAATTTAATACCCTGAAATAAAAACATCTGAAGGAAAAAGCATCAAGATCCAGCGAGAAAAATTGGCGAAAGTGGCGAAACATCTGTTCAAATTACATCTACATCTACATCTATACTCCGCGAGCCACCTTACGGTGTGTGGCGGAGGGTACTTATTGTACCACTATCTGATCCCCCCTTCCCTGTTCCATTCACGAATTGTGCGTGGGAAGAACGACTGCTTGTAAGTCTCCGTATTTGCTCTAATTTCTCGGATCTTTTCGTTGTGATCATTACGCGAGATATATGTGGGCGGTAGTAATATGTTGCCCATCTCTTCCCGGAATGTGCTCTCTCGTAATTTCGATAATAAACCTCTCCGTATTGCGTAACGCCTTTCTTGAAGTGTCCGCCACTGGAGCTTGTTCAGCATCTCCGTAACGCTCTCGCGCTGACTAAATGTCCCCATGACGAATCGCGCTGCTTTTCGCTGGATCATGTCTATCTCTTCTATTAATCCAACCTGGTAAGGGTCCCATACTGATGAGCAATACTCAAGAATCGGACGAACAAGCGTTTTGTAAGCTACTTCTTTCGTCGATGAGTCACATTTTCTTAGAATTCTTCCTATGAATCTCAACCTGGCGCCTGCTTTTCCCACTATTTGTTTTATGTGATCAATTCACTTCAGATCGCTCCGGATAGTAACTCCTAAGTATTTTACGGTCGTTACCGCTTCCAATGATTTACCACCTATGGCATAATCGTACTGGAATGGATTTCTGCCCCTATGTATGCGCATTATATTACATTTATCTACGTTTAGGGAAAGCTGCCAGCTGTCGCACCATGCATTAATCCTCTGCAGGTCCTCCTGGAGTACGTACGAGTCTTCTGATGTTGCTACTTTCTTGTAGACAACCGTGTCATCTGCAAATAGCCTCACGGAGCTACCGATGTTGTCAACTAAGTCATATATGTATATTGTAAACAATAAAGGTCCTATCACGCTTCCCTGCGGTACTCCCGAAATTACCTCTACATCTGCAGATTTTGAACCGTTAAGAATGACATGTTGTTTCTTTCTTCTAGGAAATCCTGAATCCAATCACAAACCTGGTCCGATATTCCGTAAGCTCGTATTTTTTTCACTAAACGTAAGTGCGGAACCGTATCAAATGCCTTCCTGAAGTCCAGGAATACGGCATCAATCTGCTCGCCAGTGTCTACGGCACTGTGAATTTCTTGGGCAAATAGGGCGAGCTGAGTTTCACATGATCTCTGTTTGCGGAATCCATGTTGGTTATGATGAAGGAGATTTGTATTATCTAAGAACGTCATAATACGAGAACACAAAACATGTTCCATTATTCTACAACAGATTGACGTAAGCGAAATAGGCCTATAATTATTCGCATCTGATTTATGACCCTTCTTGAAAATGGGAACGACCTGCGCTTTCTTCCAGTCGCTAGGTACTTTACGTTCTTCCAGCGATCTACGATAAATTGCTGATAGAAAGGGGGCAAGTTCTTTAGCATAATCACTGTAGAATCTTAAGGGTATCTCGTCTGGTCCGGATGCTTTTCCGCTACTAAGTGATAGCAGTTGTTTTTCAATTCCGATATCGTTTATTTCAGTATTTTCCATTTTGGCGTCCATGCGACGGCTGAAGTCAGGGACCGTGTTACGATTTTCCGCAGTGAAACAGTTTCGGAACACTGAATTACATGCATAAGAAACGACTGACGAAAATGGAGCCAGAAAGAGGAAGAAGTGTCCTTGATTGGGCAAATCACTGAATATGGAGTGTTCGACGTAATTAAAAGGAGTCCAAAGAACACAGCATCAGGACCTAGTGGTCGGCTCTTAGAATTTCGTATGGAAGATTGTTAATTGCTGAAAATTCCGTTTTCGTAAATGTGTAAAGAGATGCTATAAATGAGAAATGTTCCTGGTGGCATTCGAGAAGGGTTGATAGACATGATTCCTAATAAGGCTAAAGCGGAAAATGATGACTAATTAACACTTCTTCATTCAGATATTACTTGTCGGCATGTATGAGAGCTGTGTCGGAAACAGACGTTTCTACAATTCAATCGCTAACCAAAGTCAGAGGCACAGTAGCCGTTATGCATGCTGCTAGCGTTAAATCGGCAATTTTCAGAAAGCACGTGATCGTGTGTCCATTTACTACCTAAGCGAGACTCTCAAACAAACGTGTTAATGTGGAGAATTTTGCAAAATAATACACACAGTGACACACGACGGCTCACAGAGAATCCAGATAAACTGGATCATATTCAATTCGAGCAAGAACCCACCAGATTAGCCTAGATTTGGCTTTTAGGCGGTTTTCCACATCCTAATAGGTGAATACCAGGCTGGTTCAAAAATGACTCTGAGCACTATGGGTCTTAACTTCTGAGGTCATCAGTCCCCTAGAACTTAGAACTACTTAAACCTAACTAACTTAAGGACATCACACACATCGATGCCCGGGGCAGGATTCGAACCTGCGACCGTAGCGGTGGCGCGGTTGCAGACTGTAGCGCCTAGAACCGCTCGGCTACTCCGGCCGGCACCAGGCTGGTCTCCTCGTTCTTTTCAGTTTCACGATTGGCGGACATCTGAACATGTTTGTACCATTCCATGGATTACACTAGATGCGGACGGCTGGGGTACACTAATTCCGCCCTGGGGGTATGAGGTGGCGGCAGGAAGGACATCTGGCCGCTACTTAAAATTAACCTTGCCAAATCCGTCCTATCCATGCTGACCCTGCGAAACTGTGTGACATGGCACCAGTAAAACAAGAAAAGAAGAATATGCAATTCGAGCAAGAGTACCTGTACCATCAAACATGGCTGTCACCTATCCATATTATTGTTCACTTGAGCATTGGAGTCATTCCCTTCTAGCTACTCACTGAGAAAATACTGGGCTGCCATATCAAGGAGCATAATTTACAGTGTGTGGTTATGCTGATTATGCCACCTAGTTGGCAACAGAATGAAGATACAACAACGTAGTAGGAGCTACTAGTCATATGTTGCAAATTCTGTAATGCAGCAGCACAGGAGCCGATCCACGTTGCATTGTAACTGACTGTATAGAGGCCTCTGACAGTCTGAAAACACTGTGCCTGAATTCCACACCTACAGCAAGCTAGCACAATGCTCTGGACAATAGAGCTTGGAGCTATACGAGGCGAAAGACACTGCCTCAGGTAACTTAATGCCATGGTATCGCATATCGACACCACCCGACGACAATCACATTTGAGAATAGAATTGTGTTTCCTCCTGACGCTGACCTGGACTACAAGCACACTCTGCCTCCACTGTATAGGACGGCAGGCGGCAGCCAGTCAACTCACTCGCACTTGGAGCCTCTTCGCTAAGCAGACGTCGCCTTGGTGCGGCTCTGACTCCATGGTTCATCCTTAGTACGATGAACCCTTTCCTGGTTGACATTGTCGGCTAGACTCTATTTCTTGCTGCATTATTTGTAATGAATCTTCTTACGCTTGCTGTATTATGTTGTTTGCTAAACATTTCTGCTCCAATCGTGTCTTCGTACGACAGTTGCCATATCGCTCTGTAACCTACCTGTCATTGTTGTGTACGTAGTCATACACGACGGACTTGGCGTTCCTGCGTGTGACAGTCTCCTAGATTTTCCTGTTCTGTCATCTGTTTGCTTGGCTTCTGCTGTTTTTTCTGGTTTCCCAGTGATTACCTTACTTTTGCTGTCTGTGTTCTAGGATACGAAGTAAATACTTTTGTGCTCTCCTTTTTGCTTACAGTGTGCTATTTTTGCTATTAGTTGTTTACATTTTCACATTATCTCGTAGATAATGATTACTAAGCCTCAGTCGACTGCTGCACCACTTGCAGTTGATCTAACTCAGTCAAGATATAGCGCAACAATTTGAAGTGATGAATCGCTTCACAATGGTGCAGATGACTTGACGCTAGACGCTGGACCCAATGGTAATATCTCCGCCTGCATCGCCTGTGTATATGCCGTCTTTTCGTGGGTCTCATGAGGCTACGGAAGATCGGACTGAGTACCTCGCACTGTTGAAGCCGCACATCGCAGCCCATCACTTCCAAAATACGTTTTTAATTGTAGACCACGGTGGGGTAACTATTTATTGCTTGTGTGTGAAGTTGCTTCCCACGCCGCTCCATCAGTCGGTGGGTTATGAGGACCTATTGCAGGCACCTACAAACTATTAAGAGTGCAAGGTACAAATGGCAGGTGCCCGTTTCAGATCCTCTGGACTGCGTAAGTAACAAAGACAGTCTAGTATCGCTGGGTGTCTGAACTGAAAGGTCTTACTAGACAGTGTAGATTCAAACGTAAATGTGGCCGGTGTTACAGTAACGCAATGATTTATGAGGCCATCACTCAAACTGTGGCTGACTCTAGAATTCGGGAACAGATTCTTGAATAACTGGAGCCTTCCTTGCAACAGGTTCATAAAATTGTACACTATTTGGAATCCTGTGAAAGTGTAGCAAACAGTTTTGAGGTAGTGACTATTTGTTTTGTAGACCACCATGACGAACAGGGCTAACAGTCGACTCGCAAACAGCAGCCCGGCCAACCAACGTAGTAATAGACGTTCAGAAATGACTCCCATTTCAGCTGTAGGCTACGTGCAGACAACAAATTTTTAGAGGCTCTTAGTGACGCTGGACAATCAGTCCGTTTGCAACTTGATTCTGGAGCTTCAGTGACTTTCATCAACCGTAGCACTTGCTTGGCAAACCTATGTTGTGCACATTGTGTCATACACTGACAGCCCATAAAGGCTAGTAGATTCCTATCCTAGGCACTTTTAGCCTTTCTGCTACTTTCAGAAATTTGATGGAGACAGTGACATTTACAGTGCTCTTCTCCCGAGACACTGCTAGGGTATTTTTGGTTTAGTTTCTTTTTATTTGTTTGGGTTTAGCATTCAGGATAATGTACCCTTTCTGCCTCTGATCCTCGGGACAGTGTTGCTAAGCTATGTGTAGAATTTCTGTATTTGTTTCTGTGTGTTCTGGGCAAAGCAAATAATTTTGTTGCCCATGTCACAATGAAGGACAATGTGCAACCACGGTTTGTTAGAGCTCTTTGACAATTGGTGCCTCAGGAACTTACTACATTGCAAGACAATGTGGTCATAGTACGCGCTACTGCCAGTCAGTGGGCACCCCTCTTGTTATTCTACCGAGCGAGATGGCGCAGTGGATTCACATTTGGGAGGATGATGGCTGAAACACACGTTCGGCCTCCCATATTTAGGTTTCCCATGATTTCCCTAAATCGCTCCAGGCAGAACCCGGGATGGTTCCTTTGAAATGGGACGGCCGGTTTCCTTCCCCAACCTTGACACCATCCGACCTTGTGCTCCGTTTCTAATGACCTCGATGTCGACAGTACGTTAAACTCAATCGTCCTTACTTCCTTCTTGTTGTTCTACAGAAGCCATGCAGCAGACTTAGGCAGTCATCAAACTGTCATTGACGGTTATCCGTTGCCCCGTTCCAATGACAGGAAGACATGATGGGTAAATAGGGTGCTGGTCGTTACTTTTCCAAAACTGATATGCGCGATGCTCACCTGCACATCCTTCCGGGTGAGCAGTCGCTAAAAGTCTTTAACACTCAGACGCTTCGCCAAGACCGGAGAAGGTACGAACGTGACGAGCGAGTGAAACAAAACAGATTTTGGACTGACGAGGTACATCGTGCCTGATACTGGACTGATGTGTGTGGACACACTGTCCTTACAAGGCATCGAACACAACTGGCTGTCTGACAACTATATAACGACATAGCTTTCGCTAATATTTCCCAGCTGACGTAATCCCTCTAACATCAGCTTGTATAAAATTACACTTATCGAACACTGAGAACGAAGTGTTTCGCCGAGGCACTGTTGTATAAAACATTCTCGAACCTCTTGCAGTGTCAGTTCAGAGTAAAACCTCGACCTTTCGACGATTCATCACTATCACTTTCGTCAGGAGCGACTGACTGTCAAAAATACTACTGTGGTGGCCTTATATACCCCAAAGACGGCTTCTGATTGGTGGTAGTTTCGTCATGCTCTCACACATGGTTTAGACGTCTTCAGTGGTGGCGAACCGCTTCCGCTGTAGCGTAAACACTGAGACAAAAATGAATTTCAGATACGAAAATCATATTTTGTTTATTCACTGCGGAAATTTCTAGTTTAAAGGTAAACAAATCTTTTTGCTTGCACATATGTAGAGGATACTTGAGAAAAATATTCAAAATCTCACATCTTTGTTGTAGTACTAAAATCCGATAAGTTTTACGCCATACTTTTTCTGTGTCTTTCGACAGTTTCTCTAGCGCCCCTAAAGGTAATGGATGTGGTGTCTCTTACTGGACGAGGAGTTTGGAACCAGCGTTGGATGATTTTCAGCAGCGGAGGGTATAATCATCATATCTCGGCTGTACATCAGGAGCGATTGCTGTATCCACATGTCCTTCAGCGCTTACGGGTCATAAGACAAGAAGACATAAGGCAGTTCTAACGGCCTTCCAAAAGTGTGATAGAGATGCGCTGTTAACATGTGAGCATTCATTTACTGACTAGGAAAAGTTCACAAAAGCTCATGCATATTTTTATAATCCGAGGAGTGGGCTAATTCTCAGTAAAAATTTGGGCAACTATTCTTGAGAATAGTTATGTATAGCTATGCGTGCTGCTATGGAGATTAAATAATGCTAATTTTGAGAATTTACTCACTAACGTATCGCCTGACTTGTTGTAAGACGCTTCCATGTCAGGAAATACTACGGACATAGCTCATCTCTAATTCTGGTGCTGACATCCCACAAACCCAAACATGGGCCTTCTCGTTCCCCAGGACGTCATTTTCGTAGATGTTTAGTTACCCAGATACTTAACGTAATTGTACTGCGACACTCTGATCAACGATGTGTAGACGCTACAAGCACCAGTTCAAGCCAGACGACACTGCTAGAACCAAATAAACTACAAGGAGTGTGATGTTCCCACCGCAGATGGGCAAAGCAATGCTTTTCCGTGAGTGATCGTCACACCGAGAATCTCCTACGTATGATCGTTAAGATTTCCTAACGTATGACCTTAGGAGATGACGTATATTGTAGCTGCTTTTACTCGCAATATTTCTATCAGTAATACCACCTCTGAAAATGTTCACATTATGAACCCAGTGAATAATAACTATTTTTCTGTGAATTCTGTGAATTCCAATTCAGTATTGGCAGGTCGTCAATGGTTGGTGTAAATCTTTTGCGGGAAATGAGCACATTAAAAAAATGCCGCAGATAATTTAGCAAGTACTTTAGCGGTGGAATCTGAGTTAGCGAATTTTTCTTCGTTCTATACTTACTTATTTCAGTCAGCAACTCTATTTACGATAACGCAGCGATTACGAACTTCATAAATATCGAGAAGATGGTTCCTGAGATGCTACAGGAATACATCAAAAATTAAAATTTTTTGGTGAATCACAACTGACACCTTCAGATCATAGATGCCATTTGTGGGAGGTAATATAAAGAAAATGACAAAGACTTTCTGTGGTTATGACAGATGATTCCCATGACAACCCAATCGAGACGTGGCAGACAGCTTTAAATTTTGACGAAACCTTCGAACACTGGCGGAACCATGGTTTTCAGATTTTGACAAATACATTTATTTCATTATAATCTGACCAACATTTTCCAGGTGATTCTTGGAAACGCCTCTATTATCATGATCCCTACTTGTTATTGCAGTTGGAATTTGTTCACAACCTTGAACACAGTGTCCCAGGAGAAATGATTATTATTCAGATTTATGACAAGTACTAATATTCACAGCAAGAAGGCCTAGTAATCATGTGCTCTGAAATGGATACCTTAAGAAGTTTTTGCTTTTCTAATTTTTAGAAGCTTTAGTATGGACCAAAACAGGAAAAAATGTTCAGTAAACGTCGCTGAAAAAGAGCGTAACCTAAGAGCTATAATTACATGTTCCTCTTTCCTGCTGTGAAAGACATCTCTACTGTTGTACAAGTGCTCATAGCTCTTAAGGTAAGCATTTTAGAGCCCCTATTTACTATTAAATATATTCTTGTTTTGATTTATAGTAATTCCACCCACAATATGGAAAGCAGAGAGCTTGCAGTAGAAGAGATTTGTTGCACAGTATACAAGACTGTGTGTTCGTAGTTCATAAGGTCTACGGTTCAGAGCCCATGTTTACTGGACTCTTTTGCTTCGGATGATGGCTCCTGCCACATCCCTCCATCTTGACCATTCATCCTTCGACACCCTGTATGAAAATGGCAGTCACACACTATTAGATATTTTCATTAAATTGATAATTCAGTCACATAATCTTAAAAGCCCCTCCTAGATTTGTAAATGTCACTGAAAAATTGTGCATACTTTGATTATCTCCCACGTAGGGAAAGCCAGCTAATTACCGTATACATCCCAATGACTTACAAAGTTTATAAAATCCTTCTTTTTTACTTATCATATTTTCCATTTCTTCATTTTATTAGCAAACAAATTACTTGGTACTGCTGTGTATGACAGCTACGTACCCAATGTAGATGTACCACTTATCAATGAAAACATTTGAAAGCGCTTCCCCCTCCTACCCGTTCGTTTTCTCTGTCCCCACCCCTTGCCGTACACCCACCCACCCACCCACACACACACACACACACACACATACACACACACACACACACACACACACACACACACACACAAAACCACACACATACACGATAAATCGTTATTCTAGCCACGAAGGTCTGTGACGTTATTTGGATATTACATTGATCAATTGCTGAAAATGATTCAGCCACTTACGCTTAGGGATAACAATGAAAAACATTTTTTTCTGAAGTGGTAGTAACATATTAATGCGATAATTATTTTTGACACATTTATTCGGACGCTAGTAATCTGTTATCGTAGTAAAAGGGCTTTACATTTGTTCCATCCAGGAAATTTTCATTATGTGCATTTCTAAAATTCAAACAGGTTAAATACATTTGTCGGTAGTATGCGTTCTTTTAGATTCTTCTGAACTATATTCTTAAATTTCGCATTCTCTACTTTACAGTGATTAACGTTCGAGATTTCATGTCTGTGGTCATAAATATCGGTGTAATACAATACCACATCATTACAATTTAAGTTTACCCTATGAATGTCCCACCGTAAATTACATATTAACCTGGTGAATTCGTAATAAGAACCTAAGCCACGTTTCATTTGGTAGTTGGTCATATGAGACATTTTATTGTTCGATACTTATTATATTAAGTAGGGGACTTATCAGTGAAGAAGATGTACTAATTCGTAATAATACCGATACTCTCCCAAATTGTAACAGGGTAACTTTGGTCACACGTACATATCCCAGAAAACACGAGCGTGCACTGTGCTATACTTCCATTGCCGCGTAGTGCTGGTGAAAACATGGTTTATCTGTGTGAATCACAATGATTCTTACCACTAATTCACGGCGCCAGTGGCACCGATTGAACAGCCCATCCAGCCCATCTGCGAACCTTGTACAGGATCAAATTTCTCGTGTCCATGGTATCGGACAGTCTTGAGGCAAACGCAGAGAAAATGCCGTTCTTGCTTAGCTTTTATGGGTTCCTGAGACCTATGAGCACCAATGTGCAAGACAGATTTAAAAATTTGCCTGAGATGTTTTCAAGTCCCTTACAGGAAACTGGACTTCTGGAGTGTTAAGTGTTTAGGAATTTTTCCACTTGACTCGTCTTAGTTTGAGCGATTCCATCTAAAGGTCCTCACTAGGGTAGCCAATTGATCACAAACAGTCACTGATAATATCTGTACAGAAAAGTGCAATGAACTAAATTATATTACAAAACAAATAGTCAATGGGTATCAGACCATGACATGCAGCTCCTTATGTTAAATGTTAATACTGAACAGGATATAAAATCTGTTAAATCTGAGCTCAAGAGGGAAATCGATAAGCCAAATATTGATTATTTTAGGACACTACTCAGAGACATTCACTGCACTGATGTTTACAGTGCTCATGGCATGAATGAAAAATATAACACTTTTGCTAATAAGGTGCCTACCTTATTCGAACACTGTTTTCCCCAAAAACTTACCAAGGTTAGAGTAAATTCTACAAAGAAGCTATGGATTACTCAACGAATAGGGGCATCTTGTAAAACAAAAAGAAAACTTTATTTGTCAGTCCGAAACAGTTCCGATGTTGATGCTATAGCACATTACAAGAAATACTGCAAAATATTAAAGACTGTAATACGGACATCAAAGCAAATATATTGCAAGGAGAAGATAGTCATATCAGATAACAAAATAAAGACAATATTGGATATAGTGAAGGAGGAGACCGGTAGAACCAGGCATGAATAGGAACAACTATCATTAAGAGTAAATGATACATTGGTGACAGATGTGCATAGTGTTGTGGAACTATTTAACAAACATTTTTGAAAGTTACTGAAAAGATGGGGTTGTCAGGTTCGGTAGATGCTGCTATGGAATACCTCAGACCAGACATGTCAAGTAATTTCCATAATATGAATTTGACCCTCACTACTCCAGCAGAAATAATGTCCATCATAAAAACTTTAAAATCAAAAACATCTAGTGGGTATGATGAAATATCAACAAAGTTAATTAAAGAATGTGATTCTGAGCTAAGTAACATATCAAGCTATCTGTGTAACCAGTCGTTCATCAGTTAATATTTCCTGAATGGTTGAAATAAGCTGAAGTTAAGCCATTGTTTAAGAAGGGAGAGAAAGAAATAGCATCAGATTTCCGTCCAGTTTCACTGTTGCCAGCATTCTCAAAAATTTTAGGAAAAGTAATGTACAATCTGCTTTATAACCATCTTATCTCAAATAACATGCTGTCATAGCCACAGTTCGGATTTCTAAAGGGTTCTGATATTGAGAAGGCTATCTACACGTACAGTGAAAATGTGCTTAATTCATTAGACAAAAAATGGCAGGCAACTGGTGTATTCTGTGATCTGTCAATGGCATTTGACTGTGTAAATCACAATATCCTTTTAAATAAATTATATTATTATAATGTAACAGAAAATTCTGCAAAATGTTTGAAATCTTATATATCTGGCGGGAAACAGAGCGTGTTATTAGGAAAGATACATGTATCAAGCTATTAGGCATCATTCAACTGAGAACTAATTACATGTGGGGTCCCACAAGGTTCCATTTTTGGGCGCTTACTTTTTCTTGTGCATATCAATGACCTTTCAGCAGTAACATTACCAGAGGCCAAGTTCATTTTGTTTGCCGATGATACAAACATTGCAATAAATAGCAATTCAAGTGTAGTCTTAGAAATATCAGCTAATAAAATATTTGTGGACATTACTCACTGGTTCCTATGCAATTCTTTGTCACTAAACTTTGAAAAAACACACTACATTCAGTTCATAACTTATAAGGGGTGTCCCACGAGTATATGCCTAACATACAATAACAAGCAGATAGAAGAAGTGGACAGTGTTAAATTCTTGGGATTACAGCTTGATAATAAATTCAACTGGGAGGAGCACACCACACAACTGCTGAAGTGTCTTAACATAGCTCTATTTGCAATGCGAATTGTGTCAGACATAGGGGATATAAAAATGAAAAAGATGGCATACTATGCTTACTTTCATTCCATAATGTCGTATGGGACTATTTTTTGTGGTAATTCATCGAGCCAATCTAAAGTTTTCCAGGCAAAAAAACATGCAGTAAGAGTTATATGTGTTGTGAACTCAAGAACATCCTGCAGAGGCCTGTTTAGGGAACTAGGGATACTAACTACTGCTTCAGAATACATTTATTCCTTAATGAAATTTGTCATTAAAACTGTATCACCTTTCCAAACCAACAGCTCAATTCATGGAATCAATACTAGAAATAAGAATAATCTTCACAAGGATTTACAGTCACTTAGCCTTGTACAAAAAGGTGTGCATTATTCAGGAACACACATTTTCAATAACTTGCCAGCAACCATAAAAAGCTTAACAACCAATGAAATTGAGTTCAAGAGAAGCCTAAAGGATATTGTTGGCCAACTCGTTCTACTTCATTGATAAATTTCTCAGTAAAACCAACTGATTTGTGTGTGTATAATGTAACTCCTGCACAATTTCAGCGCAGTAATGTGTTCATTGCAAAAAAGTATTATAGTAATTGTATTACACGTTTAGTAGCTTATATATAAACAAAAAAAATTTTTATTTTAAATTCAGTGCATTAGTATTTGTAAAACGACTCTTTCATATAGTGTCCATTAAAAAATGACGATCATTCCACTTAGGACCTGTGGAATGGTGCATTAGCTTATTTGTTTTAGTTGTAAATAATTGTCATGTATTGTTGTTTTTCTGACATGTTCTACAATCTGGAGGACCTCCTCACTACGGATTCATTGGAATGAAAGTAAATGTAATATAATCTAATCTAATCTAAGACGTACCACAGTAGAGACATCTGGTGCCTGTTGAACGTGACTTCATCTATCGGGACAAGTATCAGACTGTAGTCTGAGTTTTGAAGCTGAAGTGATTAAGTGCCTCGACTTCTGAATGCGTTTGTTGGACAGCCATAATAGACTGCTACAGTCTCATTGAATTGCGCGTAATGAAATAGCTTAGTTGCGTAAGTAAATTAATGTGTTGTAGATATATGAAATATGCGTACCATAGTGCATTTAATAAAACGTTTTAATGCCTTTCACTTTAATGTGCATTAAAATATGATAAGTGATGATGGTTTTATGAACCGGAACCTCTAGGGTAATAAAGTTGCGTTGTACGGGTAGTGGTTTGCTATGCAGAATTTCAAGTACTTCACAGCTGTACACTGTTGCTTCAAGAATATGATTTCATCAGCTTGAGGCAAAAATGAGTTATGCTCATGTACCAACGCCTGTAACTAAAAACGACTGCTCCAAATGAAAGTTATTGTACATGAAGTTTGTACAGCATTAGTTTGTGCGTAAAAACAGCTACTAAATTTTACAATTCACTACGAATAATTAAAAATGTGGAAGTATTCATAGAGCTAAAGCAGAAACGTTCATGACAACGTGCGTATGTCGAATTTTGTAAAAAGAAAGTAATTTATAACTTTTTCTCAATAAAGAAGATTAGAGATGAACTTCATTTACCCGTTAATCGATCCCTATGGATACACGCATCACCAGTTCGATATTTTCTTTTAATTTTATCCTATCAGCGATATTGACTACAGCTAAAAAGTACCTCTCCAATAACATCCTATAAATTGCCTTTGTAGAGTTTTGTTAAAACGACTGTAAATTCCTGTTTCGTAGAAGGCGGTCAGATGCTGAGGGATCCATCGCACCCACTCTTGCACTTCCTTGTCCTACAGAAACCGATGTCCAAGCATATCTTCCTTCACGTGATTAAAGGAGTTAATATCACACGGTGAACGATCCGGACCATACGGATCCCGCAGCAGTATTTTTCAACCAACGTCAAGAACAGGGGTCATTCGCCACGGGACGTTATCGTGCAAGAGAATGATTCCACCTGACAGCATACCTGGGCGTTTTGAATTTATGGAGCGACGCATTTTCTGCAAAGTGTCTTCATGGTGCTGCGCATTGATTGTGGTTTTAAGCTCGTAGAATGCGACGAGCAGAAGGCCACTGGAATCTGAGAAACAGATCATCTGGATCTTGGGTGAAAGGCTTTGGATCTTTTTGACGGGGAAGATGTGAGATGTTTGACTGTGTCTTTGCTGTTTGCTCTTGAGCTGTCCGAAAACCGTTGCGCGGAATCATCCTGTTGGACGAGGACGCCCGCCCCCACACTGCCAACAGGACAAAGGCTACGATTAATCGATTTACTTAGGAAGACCGCAGCATCCTTCCCACAGCCTGGAACTTCCACCGTGTAATTTTCACATGTTTAGCAATCGGAATAACGAGATGGGAGGACCATGGTTTCAATCGGACGAGGAAGTGAAACAGTAGTGAGGTTTTGGATCCGCGAACGACCCAAGGCTTCGCACTAAACATGAATTGATCGCATTGTCTCCACTGCGATAAATCTCCTAAGGCGTGAGGTGATTGATTTTTGATGGAAACGCTCAAAGGTCAGGTTGTGGAGGGTGTTCGGTCATTATTTGAGTGCCTCTCATACACTACTGGCCATTAAAATTGCTACACCACTATGATGACGTGCTACAGACGCGAAATTTAACCGACAGGAAGAAAATGTTCCGATATGCAAATGATTATCTTTTCAGAGCATTCACACAGGGTTGACACCGGTGGTGACACATACAACGTGCTGACATGAGGAAAGTTTCCAACCGATTTTTCATACACAAACAGCAGTTAACCGGCGTTGCCTGGTGAAACATTGTTGTGATGCTTCGTGTAAGGAGGAGAAATGCGTACCATCATGTTTCCGACTTTGAAAATGGTCGGATTGGTTCAAATGGCTCTGAGCATTATGGGACTTAAGGTCTGAGGTAATCAGTCCCCTAGAACTAAGAACTACTTAAACCTAATTAACCTGAGGACATCACACACATCCATACCCGAGGTAGGAGTCGATACTGCGACCGTAGCGGTCGAAAGGTCGGGTTGTAGCCTATCGAGATTGCGGTTTATCGTGTTGCGATATTGCGTCTCGCAATGGTAGGGATCCAATGACTGTTGCCATAATATGGAATCGGTGCGTTCAGAAGGGTAATACGCATCGCCGTGCTGGATCCCAACGGCGTCGTATCACTAGCAGTCGGGATGACAGGCATCTTATCCGCGTAGCTGTAACGGATCGTGCAGCCAAATCTCGATCCCTGAGTCAACAGACGGGGACGTTTCCAAGACAACAACCATCTGCACGAACAGTTCGACGACGTTTTCAGCAGCATGCACTATCAGCTCGGAGACCATGGCTGCGGTTACCCTTGACGCTGCATCACAGACAGGAGCGCCTGCCATGGCGAACGCGCCGACGAACCTGGGTGCACGAACGGCAAAACTTCATTTTTTCGGACGAATCTAGTTTCTGTTTACAGGTTTACAGCATCATGATGGTCGCATTCGTGTTTGGCGGCATCGCGGTGAACGCACATTGGACGCGTGTATTCGTCATCGCCATACCGGCGTATCACCCGGCGTGATGGTAAGAGGTGCCATTGGTTACACGTCTCGGTCACCTGTTGTACGCGTTGACGGCACTTTGAACAGTGACGTTACATTTCAGATGTGTTACGACCTGTGGCTCTACCCTTCTTTCGATCCCGGCGAAACCCTACATTTCAGCAGGGTAATGCTCGACCGCATATTGCAGGTCCTGTACGGGCCTTTCTGTATGCAGAAAATGTTCGACTGCTGCCCTGGCCAGCACATTGCCCAGATCTCTCACCAACTGAAAACGTCTGGTCAATGGTGGCAGAGCAACTCGCACGTCACAATACGCCAGTCACTACACTTGATGAACTGTGGTATAGTACTGAAGCGGCATGGGCAGCTGTACCTGTACACGCCATCCAAGCTCTCACTCAATGCCCGGGCGTATCAATGCCTTTATTACGGCCAGAGGTGATCGTCCTGGGTACTGATTTCTCAGAATCTATGCACCCAAACTGCGTGAAAATGTAAACACATGTCAGCTATAGTATAATATATCTGTCCAATGAATACCCGTTTATCATCTGCATTTCTTCTTGGTGTAGCAATTTTAAAGGCCAGTAGGGTACGTTTCAGTTTACACGATATGTTTAAACTGCACATTCTAATATAATAAAGTAACATCGATACCCAGCGTGAAACAGAAATCGATTACACGCGAAGGCGCAACGACTGAAGTCCTAAGGCCACCCTGATCTTTCAGATATAGTGGTGAAGAGGTGCAACATTTTGAGACGAATAAATTAGATCGGTTAGCTAGACGAAGGCCGAGTCAGTAGAACATTACAATCTACATCAAGAAGAAGCATAGTAAATAATGTGGCTTCAGTTAGTGTGCGTATGAGTTGTTGGTGGGAGAGTATCTCATTAATGCAGTCAGTTATTTGGCGGTACATAGGGTTAGAACTGTAGTTTATATGGATAAAATCTATGCCAATAACATAGGCTCTAACGTAGCAGGACCTCAGGTTAGCTGGAAGTGGACGAAAGGTGCTGACTTGTCATTCTCTTCTGCTTCAACTAGGTCTGTTGGTATTTTTAAATATATCAGGAATGCGATATATTGATATTTAAAAGAAGTACCAATATCGGCTTTCGATGTATGGAGAACAGTTGTTGACACATCGAAATACTAACGGAAAAATTATCGACGTAGTGGACCATAAAAATATCGGCTTCACTTGCAGATACACTGCCAATTTAAGTATTGTTTTGTTATTGGATATTCTGTACATCAACAAACTAGCAGTTTCCTCATCCCAATTAGAGCATGAATTGAAAGGAAAACTACGCACGTTCACGCTGGGCGGTAAGCACTTTGCTAACAGTGACACAATGAAAGGTATACGATGCGTCCAGTTTCGTCACATATAAGATTTGTCCGGAACGCTTCATGTCGACTTCCCTGTTTTTTTCATTTCTGCCAACGGCAGCGACCTGGCAGTTGTAGTGCCAAAATTGCGTGGTGAAGCTAAACATTGCAGTTTCTGTTGGCAGCACCAAGCGCCAATTACGTCAGCATTTCAATAGAACGATTGGACTTGATGAAATTTCAAAAATCAGCAAGATTCCTTCACGTAGTGAAGGTAAAGTTATGTTCTACTATAATTCCAAAAGAACAACTTCAAATATGTACATAAATTGGGGAAAAATGTAATATAAAATAAAAATATCGGCGCTTGATGTTGCAATTTAGATACTGGCATATCGATATTTAGGATAAAGAACGTAGCCAGTACAAATAGATATTTTCTGGAAGTATTATCGATATATCGATACTTTATCAACAGCCCTAGCATCAACTTCAAATCACAGAGTTAGTAGACGGAGAGTTGTTGCACGTAAGTCTTTCGCAAAAGCATGAGAACGTAGATTCCACTGGTAAACAAGTGGAGGAAAAAATGGTTCAAATGGCTCTGAGCACTATGGGACTCAACTGCTGTGGTCATAAGTCCCTTAGAACTTAGAACTACTTAAACCTAACTAACCTAAGGACATCACACACATCCATGCCCGAGGCAGGATTCGACCTGCGACCGTAGCGGTCGTGCGGTTCCGGACTGTAGCGCCTTTAACCGCTCGGCCACTCCGGCCGGCCAAGTGGAGGACATGATGGTTGGACAGTGTGGGGTCTTGCGTTATCTCGTTGAAAGATGACATCACGATGACCTTGAGGACATAACACGCATCGACGTTTAGGCGTCAGGAATGCAATTACTACTGTCCAGATTACTGGCTACACAAGCCAGATGTGATCGTGTTATGATTGCAGTGGCACCCTGTATGGTGAAGAAACCTGCTGGACACGTCAGATGGTGAAGAGTACAATCAGGAAACTTCGGTTTTCGTCGGAACCTTTACGAGTTGATATTCTCACGGAGATGTACCCAGAGCAGTGGCCGATCTGACACTCCTGTGAGTAGTGTTGTTCTCGGTTTCACAGCTGTCTACGTCCCTCACAACGAAGGCCGCAGTGCTGACCGCCCATGGTGCTACTCAAGCAATCGTGCTACACAGTGGAGAGGACTACCTTTGGCGCTGGTCGCGTGGATCTGATGAGATCCTGCACAGTGTGAGTGTGTAGCTCCTGCAGCCATTAATTCCAAAATCGCATGACATTCATGGGTTACAGACAAATGGGAGCAGGTACATCGCACATCGGCAAACAACACTGTCGATGGACCACGATCTTGACGCTTTCGAATTCCTACACACATTTATCGACGTTTCTGCTTCTCTTATAACATAGGACACGGTCTCTTCCGCAACCAACATCTCTCAAATTCGATTTCTGAATTAGTAAACCATTAACAATCTCCCACCTCTGATTAAGCAGTCGAAGGCGTACGTGCATAACAGCTTCAAATTTCTAAGTACGTTGCAAATGACGTAATGTGTTAAACACTTTAATAATTGTTGAAGTCATAACTGCAGCGACAGTGTTGTTTTGTCATAATGTAACACAAACGGTCAGTCCAGATCGAAATGTTTATCTTGGCTATCCAGTTTCAGTCATAGGAAATGACCTTCAGGCCAGTAGGTAATCCCATGGTGAGTGGAACCGATTCGCTTAGCCACTGCATGTGCTAAGAGGCACCAGCCGTCAGCTGAGTGATAGAAAGTCTTGTTGTGGCTGAAACCAGTTACCAGAAAAATAATCAACATTTGCGATCCAGGCCCATTATGTTAAATATCTACGTAAGGGTGTAAAGTCTTTATAGTTGATTCTCTGTGCGTCCATCTTTTCACGAATGGTTGCAGTACAGAAGTGTCAAATCAAACCCCTTTCAGCCATCGAAATTTCCAAATTGGTATTTTATTGGGTTTCCAGTTTCGGCGATATATTACGCCATCTTCAGGCTCTTGAGACAGTAATCATTTCAAACATCACCTAGTCGGCGGGTAATGTTTGCAGTGATCGCTGTCTCAAAAGCCTGAAGATGGCGTAATATATCGCCGAAACTGAAAACCCAACAAAGTACCTATTTCGAAATTTAGGTGGCTGAAAACTGTTTGATTTGACGTCTTTGTATTTGAAGACGCAAAACCCTAATTATTTAAGCTTTACTACACTGGTGTGCTAAACATAAGGATAGAAGTTACATTCACATCAGGCGTCATTGCCGCGTAGCGTGGTTTGATGAAACTTAGAACGTACATAGAAACAACTGCTAAAGTACAGCACAGCACAGCGCACATGGTAACTGAAAGAAATACACAATGACATGAACAGAAATGATTCTCGTAATCAAAGGCAATAATTGCACCAAAGTCACCGATATTCATGATGGTCCACTGGATATTACAAAAGGTGGGACGACGTTCCTATTAGAGTACATGATCGCTACGGACGTTAATGAATCTCGTCTGCAGCGACCTATTCTTTCATGAAACCTTCTATACAGTGCTGGAGCACTGTATGGTCCTAGTTTGTGACAAAAATTGTGAAAGATACTTTCGTTCTTACGTTTTGCACATAAGTGTTGTTTTAGACTAGTCACTCACAGATTAATGAAAAAGGCAAAAACCAAACTGGTAAATCATACATGATCTGGTAAGACCTATCTGGCAAGCAGAGTACGGTGTCAAACCGTCTATTTTATACCTGAACCTACCAAAAGTATGTTATAAAACTAAATTCAATAAACTGCAATTGATCAATGTAATATCTTACAAATATTGGAATCTCATTTCTGAAATTTATATGCTGCGCCCTATTTTAAGAAATGTAAGTTCTCTGCGTACCTCAAAAGTTATGAAGTCATCTCTCCTGAACTGTACGTCGAACGATGATATAGTTGTGCAGGTGCACTCACTCGGACATATATGTGGATACTGTATGCGATGCGAATTGTAACTAGAGTTAATAGCACAGAAGTAATAAATTAAAATTTCTTGTCTGACACAAGAGTCTTACTGCGTATACAGCGAAAATGCAGTTGGCGAAAATCTTTGTTGCGTTTCATTATTTTTTTTGGTGGAGACGAAGATGTGAGACAAAGTTTCGAAATGGTTTGAAATTGTGTGTAGGCCTATCGTTCACTGGAAGTCTCAATGTGGGTGCCAGGGATAGGAAGATTCTAAATGGTTTGAAAATATTTCTTAAGTTCGTTGGTAGTCGCTAAATGCTAGAATTCTCAAACACTGAATGCATATATTCTGCGTAATTGGAATGCTACCTTACGACGTATACGCACTTTTTAACTTTGATACACGACGTAGCGTTAAATCTCTAACGTAAGATTAAACCTTGTACCGAGTAGATTGTGACAGCATTTTAATTTTTTAAACTGGGTCAGTAATTATACACTACTGGCCATTAAAATAGCTACACCAAGAAGAAATGCATATGATAAACGGGTATATTATATTAGAACTGACATGTGATTACATTTTCACGGAATTTGGGTGGATAGGTCCTGAGTAATTAGTACCCAGAACAACCACCTCAGGCCGTAATAACGACATTGAATCGCTCGGGCATTCAGTCAAACTGGGCTTGGATGGAGTGTGCCGGTACAGCCGCCCATACAGCTTCAACACGATACCACAGTTCAACAAGAGTATTTACTGGCGTTTTGTGACGTGCCAGTCACTCGACCACCATTGACGAGACGTTTTTAATTGGTGAGACATCTGGAGAATGTGCTGACGAAGACAGCAGTAGAACATTTTCTGTTTCCAGAAAGACCCATACAGGACCTGCAACATGCGATCGAGAATTATCTTGCTGAAATGTAGGGTTTCGCAGGGATCGAACAAAGGGTAGAGCCACGGGTCGTTACACATCTGAAATGTAACGTCCACTGTTCAAAGTGCCCTCAATGCGAACAAGAGGTGACCGAGACGTGTAACCAATGGCACCCCATACCATCACGCCGCGAAATACGCCAGTATGGTGATGACGAATACAGACTTCCAATGTGCGTTCACCTCGGTGCAGCCAAACATGGAGGCGACCATCATGATGCTGCAAACAGAACCTGGATTCATTCGAACAAATGACGTTTTGTCATCCGGGCACCCAGGTTCGTCGTTGAGTACACCATCGCAGGCGCTCCTGTCTGTGATTCAGCGTCAAGGATAACCGCAGCCATGGACCCAGAGCTGATAGTCCATGCTGCTGCAGACGTCGTCGAACTGTTCGTGCTGATGGTTGTTGTCTTGCAAATGTCCCCATCCGTTGACTCAGGGATCGAGACGTGGCGGCACGATCCGTTCATTCATTGCATCTCGCAATGTCGCGATACGGTAAACCACAATCGCGATAGGCTACAATCCGACCTTTATCAAAGTCGGAAACGTGATGGTACGCATTTCTCCTCCTTACTCGAGGCATCACAACAGCGTTTCACCAGGCAACACCAGTCAACTGTTGTTTGTGTACGAGAAATCGGTTGGAAACTTTTCTCATGTTACTACATTGTAGGTGCCGCTACCGCCAACTTTGTGTGAATGTTCTGAAAAGCTAATCATTTGCATATCACAGCATCTTCTTCCTGTCGGTTAAATTTCGCGTCTGTAGCACGTCATCTTGCAATTTTATTTGCCAGTAGTGTATGAAATCGCGAAAAATCAAAATTTTGCTGCTACTGGAAACCAACAGGTAGACAACCTGAAACGTTAGTAATGTAGGCTGCCTATAGCTTTCATATATATAAAATGTAAATGGCGTTACTCCCACTTAGGGAGAATGCGGTTGCGCGTAAGTGACAGTTACCTGAATTTCGAAGCTTGCAGTGCAGTTTGTAAGGATCTGACATTAATTCCATATCTATCGAGTTGCTGTTTCAATGGACAGCCGTATTAAAGCGCGAGAAACAAGACATAATCAGATGCTGTGTCTACAAAACCGGCATGAACGGGAAACAAACTATCTCATTTCATTCGCATGATCGGATTTTCGTAATGCTATAAAATTTGATTGTAGAGACTGTATGTTGCAACATTTATACGTTGATACTGGTTAAATATTGCCATAATACAACTTGAACGAGAAACCGTTACCCCGCAGTCACCTGCAATTACCAGATTCTGCAGAAAACTCACTGACTGCAACAGGAGCTTCTGAAGTGCTAATTTACGTGGCCGATCGCGTTAGAATTAATTTAGATCCAGCTATCGGGTAAATTAATAAAGTGCCCTGCGAATATTTGCCTCGAAATGGAAAAAGGGTACCCGGTATCGGTTCTTACGCCTGTTGAAGTATCACTCGTGGATATTTTATAATAGAGAGCAAGACAGTGATCTTATCGGCGAAGAGGAACACAATGGAAGCTTTAAAGAAAATATTAAAAGAGGCAGTAACTCTCAGAGCCAGTAATCGGATGCACGGAAAACATTAATTCAGTAGTGAGGGAAATTTAATCTTAATTAAGTCTGCTGTATACCTCCCGAAACGCTACTATATTAATTATTTACGGCTAATTTGAAATCATTCCGATACTCGGCACCAGCTGTTACAGAATCTGCACTTTACGACCTGTTCGACCCCCAATTACCTGAAAGTGGAACGGAAAAAGCAACACTCTGTTTATGTTATCGGATATATTCGGGAAAATTTTGTATGCTGAGCTTTATTTCACGATTAATACTTGAATCATATCTCCTCAGTTAATTAATGAATATCACAAGATTTTGTCAGAGTGGAAATGTGGAAAGCAAACAACTTACAGGGTGACAATCATTGAATGGTTCAAATGGCTCTGAGCACTATGGGATTTAACATCAGAGGTCATCAGTCCCCTAGAACTTAGAACTACTTAATCCTAACTAACCTAAGGACATCACACACATCCATGCCCGAGGCAGGATTCGAACATGCGACCGTAGCGGTCGCGCGGTTCCACACTGAAGCGCCTAGAACCACTCGGCCACACTGGCCGGCGACAATTATTGACCTATATGAAGAAAACGTCAATTAGTTACAAACTACAGCGTGCACACACCTTATTCAAAGTGTAAACGTCACTAAAGGTATTCGGATTAGGTTATGACACGTTGGATATGCCTGCCATCATTGGCAATGATTTGGCTCAGAAGAATAGTGAAATTCTGCATGATCCGCTGAAGTGTCGGAACATCGATGCTGTCAATGACCTCCTGAAAGGCTGTTTTCAGCTCAGAAACACTTGGAATAAGGTGTGTACACCTTGTCTGTAGTACTATAAAAAGGAGTAGCATGTGTTCAGATCCGGTGAATAGGGCGGCCAATCGAGACCAATGTCAGTGGCCTCTGGGTACCCTAGAGCCAGAAAGCGGTTCCAAAGTGATCCTCCAGGACATCAAACACTCTGCTGCTTCAGCAAGGTCTAACACCGTCTTGCATTGGCCACATATTGTCGTAATCAGGGTCACTTTGGATAATAGGGATGAAATTATCTTCCAAAACCTTCACGTACCGTTCGGCAGTCACCGTGCCATCAAGGAATATCGCACCGATGATTCCTTGAACGGACATTGCACACTGTCATGGGTTAAGAGACTTCTCGATCGTGAAATGCGATCTGTCAGTCCCCCAAATACAACAGTCTTGCTTATTGACAAACCCATCCAAACGAAAGTGGGCTTCACTAACCCAAACCATACGGCCAACCGAGCAGTTTCAATGTCCTCACGCAAACCGTTGAGAAGTTATGATGATTTTATTTCGTATTGTTCAGTAATTTACAACCCTGTATATTCTGAAGATCGGCCTATACCAAGGGAAGAACTCTACCCAGAACGCACGGAGTAGTACGACACAATTAGGGAACTCTTTCAACAGACAACGTTCTGCAGTTGTAAGAACCAAAAGCAACGTGTGTAGGTGGGGATTATCAGACGAAATGCTGCTGAGCGATTGTGGAGATTGGTGCAGTGGAAGGTATGCGCAAGCACCTCGACATTAGTGCAGCCCACGAAAGTTATTCCAGATGTGGTACGCTTGGTCTAAAATTTCTTCACCCTATAATATTACACAATATATGTATGTTTATTCCCACGCTTTAATTTTACAAACGTTTTATATACAGATCTTGTCCTTTACTTTTTTATGGTATTTGATGCTTCTCTCATGATTAAATAAATAAATAATATTTAATTACGATAGCAGCTGCAAATTATCGGAATAATAAGTATTTGCACCTACAGAAATGCGTACAGAAACAGACATGACAAACATTTGTACAAGATAACTACGGGAAAGAAACGCCTACTTCTGAGCATAATTATTGTGTCAACACATCCCATTTGGAAAAGCAGGCGCAAAAGTTGCTGGTCGTAATTAATATACATTAAAAGAGAATCACAAATGTAGCGTCCCATTTCGTCTCATATTTCAAATAGTGTCATATAATTATATGTTATGAAATTTTACATATTCGTATAAACTTACTAAGAAAACTGTGGTTAACGTAATTTACCTGCTCATATAATACTGTCTCAGGGCTTCATTATTCGGTTATATGTCTGTTTTATACAACAGTTAGTGTTGACCATGATCTGCGTTTTGGCTACATCTTTTAAGTTAAGGCATTCGAGTTGTACCTGAAGCTTCTGGCGGTTTCTCCAACGTAGTACGCAAAACTAATTTGGACCTCAGATTTTGTGTACGTACTGTTGCAGATATTTCCGGGTTACTCGGCTTCGCGCTGCGAATTAAACGTACTGACACCTTCCACTGGTGGTGAGTCCGATTGTTACAATTGTTTTCTCTCAACCTGCGTCTGATGATGATATTCAGTATTAATCTTTATTTGCACACATATGTTTTGTTTCCATATTTGTTAGGATACATTGTAAATTATTTTGGCTGTGTTGTAAACATCTTTAGCTAAATTTTTGGTTGCGTCTAAAATGTTTCAAGAGATATCTCGGTTTAGCCTGCATTGCTTTTCCGTTATAGGTGACTTGTGATTTTCGAAATGTAGCACGTAAAACTTCTCGTATCGGAAAACCACATATCTGAATCTAACCTTGTTTCAGGGTATAGTAACTTTAGTAAGACTCTGATTTCAGTGAAGATTGACGCACCTGACCGTAAATGTGTCGTGTATAAAACATGAAAAACTGTTAACAGAACCGTTGGTTAATATGCTTCCGTGCACCGAACACAGTCACGTCCGCATATGCGAATAATGGATAAAAATAGATTATTCACTAAAATCGGCTTTGTACATTGTATCGCATCATAAGTTGCAACTCTAGTATTCAGTGTATCCGTGAAACACTTAGCGACTAGATGACATTCAGTATGAGGTCCCTCGTTTCAAAGTGTAATATAATTCCATGAAAGGTAAAGCTAAGAAAACAACTGCAACGGTTGCCAGTAAACGTCCGTTGTGCGTGGACGGTTACATCACTGCTGGATACACATTGTGGTAGACTCAGCTAATGCAAAGAATGTATCTGACAGCATGCGTGTGTGCTACGTGGGTGAAACATGCCACTAAGTGATTTCTACAATTAGTGCTACGCAAGATGTATTATTATACTCATACAATCGTCCGGGGAGTTACGTGAGTGTTGTGAAAGCATAGAACATACCAATTCATAGATTATTCACATGGTACTGACTATATTCTTCCCACAAAGGTGTGGACTGAACGACGGAATCCAGAAACTGTGCACCAAGGCAGCAAGTAGCTAAGCTGTCTCTCTCTCACTCTCTCTCTCTCTATGATCGATTGCCGAACTCCCTTTAGGATGGGACGTTTCGTAAGTCGAGATGAACGTAATTTTGTTTAGGCCACACTGTCGGTCAATCTAACAGGAAATTTGCTACGGACCAAGTCTTCTCACAGACATACAGCGAATAAAAAGCTCATAATTGACTGCTGTTACTGGTTAGCGGAAATTTATTGCACATCTCAAAACCAGTATTGCGTGATAGGTCAAACTGATGATTCTGAGAAATTTATGAACGAATATGTAGTTGACATTCATGAGGAGTACTATGCACCTCTATTTTCCTTGAGGGATGCCACCAACTGTGTGATAAAACACTGTTCACTGCCAGATGAAAACGTGAATGAGAGCAGAAGCAAAGAGAGAAGAGAATGCTGTAAACAGCTGTGAATGTTAATTCATTTAGGAAGATCCGCTTCAGTTCTACTAATTATTTATTCAAATCGCGATCGGTTTCGACATTTTAAAATCCCATCTTCCGGTGTGGGAAATTATTGTCTTTGCTAATACATAACATGCGGTCAGGTCAGTCGCTCCAAGAGCTTCAAATTACTGGATCTCGCCGGACTGTATCCACCAAGATTCAGTGATTTAGTGCTCTTGTACTGACAGTACCGAGTACATGTTATGCATTAGCAGAAACAACTGTTTCATACACCTGAGGATGGGGTCTTAAAATGCCGAAACCAGTCATGGTTTGAGTCAACAATTAATACAACTATGGAGGATATTTATCATATCTCTCAGTTCCGGAAATTATACATGCCAAATATTGAGCAGTTGTACATGTTTAACAAAATTGTACAGCTTCCTTCACAACGCAGTTGTTCATTGTACTTGGTTTTCTTCGTGTGTGCTGTGCTCATCAATGTGGTGGGTGTTCTCTACTTCTCAAAACGTTCTGTGATCGTATCCATTAATTTAAGGCGGAACAGAGTCCACACAACATCAGCGAGAGCTTTCAGCAGTACAACGACTGATGTTTCCAAAGATATGTGACGCTTTTATGATAATATACAAACAGGAATCATACAAATGGCATTGATTCACAAAACAAAAATTAATCTGTTGTGGTGCACTGTATTTTTTAGACTCTGAAGATGGGAATGTAAATCCCTAAGCCCATTGACTGGCTATTGTTAACAAACTGAAGTTCACAGGTTATATAGATATTGCTTAAAAAGCCTCTTAACTATAAACAGATTGATACACTGTCATACGCGTATTGAATAAAACTTACATTACAAAATTAAAAAGGAACCGATGCATAAAACCTCTAAAAATTGA
The DNA here is from genome assembly GCF_021461385.2 of Schistocerca piceifrons. Taxonomy (NCBI): domain Eukaryota; kingdom Metazoa; phylum Arthropoda; class Insecta; order Orthoptera; family Acrididae; genus Schistocerca; species Schistocerca piceifrons. The sequence goes on from NC_060138.1 coordinate 52,466,472, forward strand.
AAAAGAAACTTGGAATTACCCTTTGAGTATAATATAAGTAATAATATTCTGATCAAAGCGTAGTCGAGTCGGGGAACGGTTAAATAAATGAAATAAATACTGCATGAATCTAAAAATTATAATACATGTAATTCAAATACAAGCGAGTTGTGTAGGCAAAGTAGGTAAATGGTAACATATTCCGAAATATTCGCCATATAGACACAACCGTCAACGACGTCTGCCTTCACGTGATGATTCACGCACCTCCCCCCTGCCCCCGTCCTCCCCATTTCACCGCACTCCGCATGAAGTGTGAGTTAGTACACTGTCATCAGACCATTGCAGGACATTAGACGCGTAAACCACATTAATGCATGAAACTAAGTTCATATGTAATTATGTAAAAATTGCGATTTAAAATAGGTAACTCTGTTCATTAAGAGTGCTAGGCTTATTAAAGTAGGATTGGTTTTCATATTTTAAATAATTATAACTTCACTAGCTATTCTGGGTTGTGGATGTGGGACACACAGGACTGGAAGAGATGGCACCAGACGGAAAAGGCTTATAGTCAGCAACAATGTAAGTAGGGAAAGTATGCTTCTCCAGAAAGTACACACTGTTAATTTCTTATTTATAATTTACTTAGTGATGCCCCGAGGCGAACGACGCTTGGATCAAAATATTATTACCTATATTAAGATTAAAGGGACAAATGCACACACACACACACACTCATACACACACACACACATGTACACGCACACACGTGTGTGTTTGTGTGTATGTGTGTGTGGGTAGGTGTCTGTGTCTGTGTATTAATTAAGAAAACATCAATTAGAAATTTAAAAATGCCTTTACACAAAAACCTCTTAGAATTTGTAGAGAGCGAGAGAGGAGTTTTTTTTACGAAATTTAAATGGCTGAAGAGACTTTCACCTAACGTAGGTATGGACCACCCTGACTAAACGCTTAAAAAAAGTTAGACCTTTCGTTTGGGAACTACGATACCACGGATAGATAAAAAGATAAACTGGTACACGGTTTGTTGTAACACCCCTCTGTTTGCATCGTGGATTAATATTAGAATGCGGGCTACAATTCCTTTATTTAATTTCTGTACGAATTCCCGGCACTTCCTATGCGGCTTGTGCCCCACCACGTACCAGCATCGTCTCAGAAGAAAGCAGGAACAGTGAGTATATTATGATTGGTGAGTGTTTAACGGTGGTTAGGGATTATCAGAGGTAGCACGAATTGTGGGACAGATATTTTACTCTATTAATTTGAACGTTTGGTCTGCCCTCTTTGTGGTTCATGGTAGGCGCTTTTTGTTGTCCACGTTTCCAAGAGGCGGACACCGTCTTGAACAAGGCAGCCCGCTTGTAACACAGCGTCCTAACGCGTATTTAAAGTAATCTGCAACATTTTGGTACTTGTCTTGTGTGAATTTTGTGTATTTTTTAAATTTGTTTCCTTGTGAGAGAGAGATAATCACGTTCTTAGCAAAGATCGACGTGAAACCTGTGCCCGTAGTCATTCATTTACTGTCCCACCCCATCTTTCAGATTCTGAAATATAACGGTTTAAATCATGTATATGGTAACATTCAAGTGTCTTTTTAGCAGTTATGCGTGTTAATGCCAAGATTGCATATTGCCCCGTGCCTGTTAACTTCTAGGTCAAGCGGGAAAACACTCCCCATATTATTAACCATAATTAGAGTCTGCTCATTAATTCAACTTTTCCTACTCGCTTCTCAAGTTTACGTAAATAATGTTCCCTGAGGCATCTTTCACTTCAAAACACAAAGATCGTCGTTATTGGTCAACCGTAAAAGGCAAATGTTGTGACGTAACAAGACTGTTACGCCACACTGAAGTAGCCGAAAGAAAGGCACGCGTACACACACGCCGACTGGCGTCAAGTCTGGAACAGGATAACTATTGAATGGTAGCAAGAAAATACGTAGCTTTGGAATATACTTAACTTTATTTACTCCTTGTGATACATCTCTCTGGACTATACAAATGAGACTCGTAAGATACATGCACTGTTACAATTGGCGCCTTGCTAGGTCGTAGCCATGGACTTAGCAGAAGGCTATTCTAACTGTCTCTCGGCAAATGAGAGGAAGGCTTCGTCCGTATTGTCGCTAGCAATGTCGTCCGTGCAACTGGGGCGAGTGCTCTATCGTATCTCGAGACCTGCCTTGTGGTGGCGCTAGGTCTGCGATCACACAGTGGCGACACGCGGGTCCGACATGTACTAAATGGACCGCGGCCGATTTAAGCTACCACCTAGCAAGTGTGGTGTCTGGCGGTGACACCACAGCAAACATATGTTCCCGCTGACATTCATGTTGATCTTTCTGAGCTCTACGGTCTGGTACTAAGTAACTCGATGTAGCCGTTACGTATTACGTAGCGCGCTAGCGGAAAACCTTTTTAGTTAGTTAAGCTGATGAAATTTAAACGGCTTAACAGACTTTCGTGTAATATGCAGTTAAGCACAATACCGATTAAATCAGCTTTCAAAGAAAAGAACTGCCTTTAAATCTGATCTCTCGTTTGGGAGCTATTATTCCACAGATATATACACAGATGCATAGAAAAAGATAAATATCATCATTGTTGATCAACCGTAAAAGGAAAACGTATGTTCTCGCGGACTTTTTGGGGGATATTTCTCGGCTCTACAATCTGGTGCTACGTAACTAACTGTAGCTCTTACGTATTATGTAGCGTTTGCCAAACGAGCGCACTGGCAGGAAACATTTTTGTTTACTTTCGCTGACGAAATTTAAATGGCATGGATCATAGCTATGTACTATTGCGATTAACCAGCTTCCAAAAAATAAAAATGTTAGCTGCTTCCGGATGTTACACGGAATCGGTGGCGACAAGTGAAAATGTGTAGTGGTCCAGAATTCGAAAATTGGATCTCCTGGTTATTACGCAGTTGCATTAAGCACTGCTCCATCCACACATAGCGTTCACAGGAAATGCGCACACCCTCTGTGCACGCCCTCCGGCCGACTCGCATTCCACCTAGCGCCACCTATCCGCAGATCCTTCCACGTCCTCTGTGCGTTCAAATTTTAGATTCCTGCTGGAGGCTGAACGCTGATGTGCATGAGCACTGAAGGTGGATGCCCATCGACACAACTCAGTTATACGAGTGCGTGTTGTCAGTTCTTTCGAACATATCCGAAATAACGGACACCAAGCATTCATATAAAAGTACTGATAAACAGGCAAACGTATTGGGAGTAGGAAGGTAGGGAGGTGGGTTGTGGGGGTTGGGCAGGTGGTAGGAAGGACTTAACGCAGTTTGTAGGAAATGTGAAAGTTATAATATTTTTCCTGTATTAGCAAGTACTGATTACGAAACTATATTTGATTAAGGATTGACTTACGATTCTGTGACTGTTGTTCGCTGGTAGTCAAAATTTCCTATTATGTAAAAGGGCGTTTAGAAACCATAGCAATTGTTACTAGCATGTGATGCGCTCGAAAATACTACAGGTAAGGTGAGCAGACTAACTCTTACTGGACTGAGGATTTTCACTTTCTTCCAACGATTCAGACGTAATCTTCATCATCTCCCGCTCAACGGCCGGTTGTTGTTAGTCAAAAAGAGACATCAAAGCTTGATTAAGACAAATTTATTATCTAAGGAACGATTTAGTTCAGTGAACTTCGTCAGATGACACGGCCAACAGTCTTCATAGCAAATGCTCAAAAAATTGCTCGAATAAAATGACTGAAGAAGTGAAATTGTCTCACGTAACGTTCAAGACACATTCTGTAATGTGAGCACACCAGCACTCCACGGACCGCCAGGTAAAAGCTCCGAGCCTTGTACCCATTTTTCAGCGTTTTTCTCAGAACTATCGCAAATACTTGTTATTCATCCTAAGGTGGAGTAGCGTACGGTGTAGTTTATTGCTTTATCTTCTCAAGTATGTGTGTTGATCCACTAACTTACTGCAATGTTGACTATGCATACATTGGGATCACGTAAGGGAGGTGTAACTTAAATGTCTATCTAGAACTGTACTAGAACCACCTGCAAAGATAAATTGTGTGAACAGCTGGCAGACAAGTAAAGCTTTTCGAGAACGGCAGAAGATATTATCAGAGTTGTTGAAGACGGTTGTTAGACCGAGAGATATGTGGCAAAAACATAATAATTTTGATGACCTGCTTAGCTCTCAACGAAAGTCTTTTCTAAATTGTATATGAAGTTTTGTAGCTTCCACAGTGACCGAAAGTGGTGGCGTCATCGAATTGTAAGGACCCACGAAGAAAAATTAATACTTTGGTATCGTCCTCTTCCTGACTTCAGATTTAGATGCTATCGGTATCAAAGTGGCGAATTAAGCTCCAGTAAGTTACTTGGATCGGTTTGCTGACTTCACGCTCTGTCGGTTTTACGCTTGAAGGTCTCGTAATCGTTGGTCGTATCTTTTTTTTGCGCGGGCATCAGACACAGAGTGCGGACAAAGAAGTCGGCCGAGATAACATCGTCGATTCCCAGATTCTCGACGACGCGGCGCCATTATCGCGCCACAGGGAGCTTTCGTCTAATGCTTCAGCTTCTTCCTAGTAGTCCCTCTACTACTCTCATCTTTTTTTTTAATTCGACTGTCGAGTTGATGCCCCAGGGTTGTAAGTCTAACTGCAGCTCCTCGCGGAGGCTCAACAGCGAGCGACGCTGGGGGACGGGGCGCCGCACGTGTGTGGAATGCTGACCGCTCCGCCTTCCCCGCTAGCACTGCGGCAGATCGCGGCTATGACGTCACACACAGACGGCCGGTGTTCCGTACGGCGCAGGCGCGCGACGTGCCTCATCCAGCCCAGCACGGATCCGCGAGATCTCGTACTTAGCGCCTGTGCTGCCTATCAATTTCAATGTTTGCTGACGCAGTAGAAACTCTTCTGAGAAACTTCCTTACTGTTTCATATGCATATGTTATATTCGAGTATAACGACTTTTCTGGAGACTAGAAATCTAATCTCTAGGAATCAGCATGGGTTTCGATAAAAACGATGTTGTGAAACCCAGCTCGCGCTATTCGTCCACGAGACTCATAGGGACATAGACACGGGTTCTCAGGCAGATGCCGTGTTTCTTGGCTTCCGCAAGGCGTTCGGTACAGTTCCCCACAGTCGTTTAATGAACAAAATATGAGCATATGGACTATCAGACCCATTGTGTGATTGGATTGAAGAGTTCCTCGATTACAGAACGCAGCATGTCATTCTCAATGGAGAGAAGTCGTCCGAAGTAAGAGTAATTTCAGGTGTGCCACAGGGAAGTGTCGTAGTACCATTGCTAGTCACAATACACATTAATGACCTTGTGGATAACATCGGAAGTCCACTGAGGCTTTTTGCGGATGATGCTGTGGTGTATCGAGAGGTTGTAACAATGGAAAATTATACTGAAATGCAGGAGGATCTGCAACGAATCGGTGCATGGCGCACGGAATGGCAATTAAATCTCAATGTAGATAAGTGTATCGTGCTGCGAATACATAGAATGAAAGATCACTTAGGTTTAGCTACAATATAGCAGGTCAGCAACTGCAAGCAGTTAATTCCATAAATTATTTCAGAGTAGGCATTAGGAGTGATTTAAAATGGAATTATCATATATAGTTGGTCGTCGGTAAAGTAGATGCCAGACTGAGATTCATTGGAAGAATCCTAAGGAAATGCAATCCGAAAACAAAGGAAGTATGTTACAGTACACTTGTTCGCCCACTACTTGAATACTGCTGACCGGTGTGGGATCCGTAACAGATAGGGTTGATAGAAGAGATAGAGAAGATCCAGCGGAGATCAGCGCGCTTCGTTACAGGATCATTTAATCCCGAAAGCGTTACGGAGATGATAGATAAACTCTAGTGGAAGACTCTGCAGGAGAGACGCTCAGTAGCTCGGTACGGGCTTTTGTTGAAGTTTCGTGAACGAACCTTCACCGAGGAGTCAAGCAGTATATTGCTCCCTCCTACGTATATCTCACGAAGAGACCATGAGGAAAAAGTCAGAGAGATTACAGCCCACACAGAGGCATACCAACAATCTTTCTTTCCACGAACAATACGAGACTGGAATAGAAGGGGGAAGACCTACTCAAAGTACCCTCCGCCACACACCGTCATGTGGCTTCGGAGGATGGATGTGGATGTAGATATATTAGCTACGTAATGCTGTAGCAATTATATGTGCTATATACAGTGTGCTTCCGTAAGAGCATGCAAAAATGTAGAAGGACATAGAGGATGCTCCACTGAACAATTTTAAGTAGGGTACCTGACGTCGGTGAATCCAGCTTAAGGAAATGAGGAAATAAACTTCTCTACCGCTTTGTCTAACTTCACTATTTTCCAGTTTATTTGCAACTAACAATGTACAAGTTAGTATTGTGGTCTTTATTTATATGTTTCCTGCAAGGAAAGAAGGCGGATGAACCAAGTCTTCTACCTGGCCATCTGAATGGCCACCTGTACTCGATATACCTGCAGAGAGTTCTACCTGAATTGTTGGAGAACGTAGCCTTGAATGTTCACACTTCAGTGTGGATGTCCGCAACAGCCTCAGTCCTGCATTTCCTGGTCGCTGGATTGAAAGGGGAGGTCGTATTCCATGGCCTGTGAGGTCACCTGAGCTGAATCTCCTCGATTATTTGCTATGGGGTATCTAAAGTCGCTTGAGTGTGAAACCCCAATGGACATTGAGTTGGTATTAGCTGCCAAAACTATAGCTGTCTGTGACAAGATTCGAAACACACCAGGTATATTTTTCAAGATGCGTCAGAACCTTGTTCACCGACGTCCTAACGTTCATAGCCGTGAGTATCAGCATAATTTGAAGGGTACACTTCAATTCATATGTTAATTCCGTCAATGATGGTATCTGCAGTTACTGTAACTATGTAAAAAAAGTACACAGTAATGTGATTTTATTCCTATTATCTCTTTAAGCTGGCTATTCCGACTTCAGCCTATCTACTTCAAATAGTTCAGTGGCGCATCATCTGTGTCCTGTTACATTGTTTTCACGCTCCTACTGAAACACCTAGTTTGTTCTATTTCTCTCACCATTCTAACCATTCAAGCTGCCCTTTTTGATGGTTAGAGTCTCTTGAACGTTTAACTTTTCCGTTCCATTCATTACTATTTTACACATCGGGATTTTTTTTCCAGGTTTTGCACACCTGCATCAATACCCCGCGTACCTCTTTGGGTTGCGTGGCGTCCGGTTCTCTGTGTACCACTGTAAGTTCACCCTTTCCCTGGTCCTCTCCAGAGGAAGAAGGGTTGTCGGTAGGTCGCTGTGCGAATGCTACTCTAGACTTTTTTGGAAGGAAGAGATAGATTGGTTGACTCTTCTATGTACACACGCTCTTTCAATTTTACGAAGGCTATTCTGAAACTAAGGTCCGACCGATCGCGAAATGGAAACCGCTGTGAAAATCCAATGAAGCTTTAGGTAGACGTGTTTCACAGTGCCTGTAATATGCGTCACGTCGCACATCGCGTGCTGAGCAAATAAAGGCACCTAGAAAATTATCCCACTAAGTATGTGTGGTGTGCGTACTGTAAGACCATCGGTACACACACCATCAGATTATTTGACTTGTCGCTCTAGCGAAGTAGGCGAGTGTCAGCAATATGTCTCGTGGTCTTATCGTGACGTGTTTATCTTCTGCCGTTAGGTCAGACGATAGAAATACCACTTGCACGCTTGGAGTAGCAGATTGACGGTGGCCAACTTTAAATAGAACTTGATTAATTTTCGCACACATTTATTAAAATAATAACAACCATAAAAATAACTTGGTTCTGGATGCTATTTACAATTGACAATCTGAAGTTCCTTTGGTCTTGGTACGTTAGTCTTATTCTCACATATCTCTGATACTTGACAAAGTGTCTATACATTTCTCTTCATGGGTATGTACAGGAATATGATAATCTTACTAGGCGCAGACTGAAACTTGACTATAGACTAATGCAGACTAATGCAGACTGACTCGTCGGAGGTCTGTACACTCGTTATAATACCTTGCGCGTTCATGTACCACTGCGGGAGTGTGATCCGCGGGGAGAAAAGGTTCTACGTTAGCAGCGACCTCATTGGTTGCATTACATATTAATACGCGGATCGGCGGAAGTAGAATTTGGTCCGTCGCTATGACAGCTCCATCTGGTAGTGCGGAGACGGGCGAGCGCTGCGCCTGCGCTGTTGTGCTTAGCGGGGCGCGCCGTAGTGGAAAAGTTGTGTACGCGCTGACTACGCGGAACTATGTACACAACAGTATGAGTGCCTGCGAGAGATTTCGCCTGATTTCGTGCAGCCCACACAACGTAACTGTAACGGATTTTCTTCTTCATTTCTAGGTCGCACACCGCAGAGGCAATAAGGACGCTCCTGCAGTGTTTTCAATGGGAGTGTTCCGTCACCCACCGTCAAGCTTGGACTTGGCTCCCTCTGATGTTCATCTCTCCTCACGTGAACTGCTGGCTACGAAGATAACATTCTGGCACAGACAAAAATCTGCACATGAGCTTAGAGAATTGGCAGGGTACTTGAAAGTTGGTACAGGGCTACGACAAATGTCTCAGTCGAAGCGTCGACTAGGTACAGAAGTAGCTGGAAGGTGTAGCTAACTGCTGCACATGAAACATTTTTTTCTTTATTTTCATTGTGGTTCTGTGTGTCGCCAGCGGTCGGAGCAAGCTTTCCGAATAGTCCTCGTAAGTTGAAGCGTCTGCCACTGTAGTTGGATGCACGTATCTCCTTCTAGCTTGACACTTCCCAAGCGAAAGTGTAACGCAACATACTGCTTCTATGTGGACATTGTCAATATTATCTGCCAGTTATACGTGATGAGGGTCCCTGACGGACTACAAATACTCAAGTATCGTATGAACAACATTTTATAAGTTCCATCCTTCGTGAGTGGCCTACACTTTCAGACGTTTCTTCCAATGTATCTCAGTATGCCACATGCTTTTACTACCATTGATTTTATGTGACAGTTCCACATCAAATCTCTCCATATGCATAATTCCGAATATTTGAGGAATGCGAGTGTTCCTGACAGTGTTGTCACAGAGTTACAGGGTTATTCAACAGTCGTGGAATCACGCCTTAACGAGGATCTCCACTTACTTGAACACACGTTACGTGCCGATGCAGTACTTGGGATATATCTCTGGCACGTTAAACTGCTTCCCATAACGTTAAGGTTAAGGAAACGCAAACCTACGTTTGTAGCATTTGTAGACTTAGAGAAAGCTTTTGACAGTGTTAACTATCGTACTCTCTTTGAAATTCTGAAGGTAGCGGAATTAAAATACAGGGAGCGAAAGGCCATTTACAAGTGGCACAGAAACCAAACGGCAGATATAAGAGTCGAGGGCGATGAAAGGGAATTTGTGGTTGAGAAGGGACTGGGATGTAGCCTACCCTCACTTTGATTAAATCTGTACACTCAACAGGGAGTAAATGAAACAAAATTTGGAGTAAAGTTTAGGGAGAAGAAATAAAATAGTTGATGTTGGGTGAAGACATTGTGATTCTGTAAGAGACAGCAAAGGACTTTCAAGAGTAGTTGAACTAAATGAACAATGTCTGGAAATAGAAAATAAGTTGAACATCAACAAAAGCAAAACAAGGATAACAGAATGTAGTCAAATTACGTCAGGTGATATTAAGGAAATTAGATTAAAATTGAGACTCTGAAAGCAGTAGAGAAGTTAGGCTATTTGGGCAGCAGAATAAATGATGTTGGCCGGTATAAAACGTAGAGTGGCAATAGAAAGGAAAGCGATTCTGAAAACAGGAACTTTTTGCCATGTAATATAGATTTAAGTGTTACAAAGTCTTTCCAGAAAGTATTTGGACGGCATATAACATTGTATGGAAGTGAAAGACGGACAATACAGAGTTAACAAAATTAAAAAAAACTAGGTTTTTTAAATGTGGTGCTACAGAGGATGGGTAGATCACATTACTAATTATTAGGTATTGAACAGAATGGGCAAGGAAATAAATTTGAGGCGTAACTTGACTAGAAGAAGGGATCGGTTGATATGACACATCCTAGAGATCAGCAATTTAGCATTATAGGGAAGCGTCTGTGTTAAAAATCGTAGAGGATGACTGACAGATGAACACGGTAAGCAGATTGTGAAGGATGTAGGTTGTAGTAGTTATTCAGAGATGAAGAGGCTTGCACAGCACAGAGTAGCATGGAGAGCTTCATCAATCCAGTCTTCGGACTGAAGGCCACAACTGAAGATAACAACAAATGTTGGAAACTTCACTTAAGGGTGAAACAGGGCACTACCAAGTGTGTTTCGTCTCTTGGAACTGATCACAACCACAATAGATGTCGTCGTCGTCGTCATCATCCTTTTGGGCCCTTCGTTGCTATATTGGTTTTCAGCGGCGTCACAGCTGGTTGCTTCCAATTAAGAGTCTTACATGCCTTTCATGGAAATTTAAAGCCAATGTTCATCCTCTATATGAAAGTGCACAGTTTGTCGTTTTGCGCTGGCTTGCAACATCAGTCGTCCTCGATTTTATTGTAGCAGTGTTCCCAATGTCTTATGTGCTTCATACATGCCATAGTTCCCAGAGAGTTGACTGATTTCTTTCTTTGTGATTTTCAATCTCTCGTTATATTGTTAAACCAGAGGTGCATTTTGTTTGTCCAGTGCTGTAAACACTTATTATACACCATAATTCATTAACTAATGTAACGTTATTTTCCTTTTTTTTCACCTGGAGTGTGCTCCATTTGTATCACAACCATTTCATCTAGATATTATTGAATGCTACAACCTCTTTTGTTGAATAGTGACAATGGTCCCAGTACTTTTCTAAGAGAACACTCAAATAGCTGGCACTTTCAGCTTTCTGTCGCGAAGATCCTGAGGGCAGGTGACTGGCATACACTTCAGTATACTGCAGGCTGATATTTCAATGCATTATCCTAGCAACAGGTTGGCGTTACGGCCTGTGCTTTTATAAGCTTGTCATCAGTTTGCTACAAAGTAAAATCTAATAGAGCGAGAGCAAAATCACCTGCAAAAGCAATTTGTCTGTCGTTATTGACAAGTGGCTGACCTTCTGAATCCAGGTACAATTGTGATGGTACCCTTATGCCTTTCGATCTAGTTCTGTCGTAAGACAATGCTCTCAGGAAAAGCTGCTTTTCAGTTCCAAGTGATGGACTGTTTCGTTATTGTCAAATAACGGAGTATTCGCATATAAACACATCATAAAGGCGTAGAAGAGCATTATTTCTAATAATACAGTTTCCCACATAAGCATTCACAAATTACAGGACATAGAAGTGCCTTTTCCAGAGAATCCAATGGCAATGATGCTTCTGCGAGAGGCATCAACTATGAAAGCTTTGCGGCAAAACAGCCAGCAAGAAATCCTGTGCCACAACTCACTAAGATAATGCAAGTAATGGTTGTCTTAAGCTGTGTATGTCTCAGATGGGAAAGCACGGCCACACATAAAGTACGCCTATTATGATACCTCCTAAGGACTTCCTAAGTAAACTGGGGCACTTGTTGAGGTTTGGGAAAAGGGGATGCGGGAAAGGGGGGGGGGCGGATCTTACACTGCGCTGTCCCCTCGCAAAATGGGATGCGACCTTGTAGTAGAGCAAATATTGGCTGCCTACGACAACTTCCCAAAACGCTTCGTCTTGACAGCCTCAAGTAAACTCGTCAGGTAATTATGACCGTATGCTCCTGTGGCGATTTGCTCTTAATAGACACCATATAATGGGAGACCCAAAAGTAAACACGTTGTCCGATGGTGGTTGAGTATTCGTGGCCCTAGGCTGTGGTGATCCCACAAGTTGGCACAATTTGATTTGCTCCTATATCTAGTGGTGAAAGTGATACACCGAGCACTAGCGCATAGTGATAAGAAGGCTAAAGTAGTCATCTGGATGATGCTGACGTAGCTGCAGTAATTCCGATTCAATAGGAGCAAGCAATTTACACATTCCGTACGTGGTTCGCGATGGTAAAAACTCATGCACTACTGCTATTCGTTTTCTCCACTATCACCTTGGTTACTATAGCTGGACTTGGAGCACCACGGCCTCTGCTTCTGTTCTGGTTGCTCATTGAGAGATGATCCGTCACTTCGTTCTTGGTCATTCAGATGTGTTTGAACACAATGAAAGCATCAGCGCCACCTAACCACTGTTATCATTTTGCATTTCCATCTACTCTACGGGGAATGTTTAAAATTTGTTCTTTTTCAAAAACAGAAAATAAATTGCAACACGGTACTCCACTATATAAATGAGTTTCGCAATTTTGTACTTTTTTTTTTTTTTTTTTTTTTTTTTTTTTTTTTTTTTTTTTTTTTTTGCTGCGTGATACTGTGTTTTAATGGGACGATTTCAACGAACAACGAACAGCACGACTTACGACTTCTGATATGCATCTGCAAATAAATGAACAAATTCCACTTCTTATTTTGACACCTGACGCCCTGAGATAGAGTTCAGAACCACGACTCAAAGAGTCGAAATTACGCGGATTTGTTATGAGTGGCTGACACACCGCAGCTCAGAAAAGATGTAAATGGCCTCGGTGGGTGGCAGAAAGTGCGCCAGTGAAACCATTCCCTGCCTTGGGGCGTTGATTCCCACACATTCCGCTGTGGGAAACGACACTTCGCATTGCGACGAGCAGTAGGACGACATTCTTGTCAACGTTCGACACTGTTGCGAACACCTGGGCCGGCCGGAGTGGCCGAGCGGTTCTAGGCGCTACAGTCTGGAACCACGCGACCGCTACGTTCGCAGGTTCGGATCCTGCCTCGGGCACGGATGTGTGTGATGTCCTTAGGTTAGTTAGGTTTAAGTAGTTCTAAGTTCAAGGGGACTGGTGACCTCAGAAGTTAAGTCCCATAGTGCTCAGAGCCATTTGAACCAACATCTGGGCGTTTCAACCCTACCCTAAGGACATCGTGGTGGTGCTACCCCATTGGACGGGACCTGACTCCTGTTTAGCTTAGTGTGAATTCAATTTCTGCTCTGGTGTACAGGCTGGAACCTCTAAAGACCGTTCAAAATCATTCAAATAAGTTTGAATGTGATACGAAGCCAAAACCCAAAATTGAGTTTATGCTTTTTCAACTCTGCTGCTTCGAGCCCTCATGTGGCGACATCAAGTTACAATGTGACTAGGGGTTGGTGGGGGTGCAACTTTAAGAGGTGTGTGAATAAAACAGTAAAGTGTTTCTACCGCACTAAACGTGATCTGGCCCCTTTCGAATGTAGTGTGACAGGGATTGCTACTCTGGTGCACAAGCTGGAACATCTAGGAACCATTCAGAATCATTCGACGAAGTTTGAATGTGATACAAAGCAGCATTTTGGATTTGTGCTTTTTCAGCTCTTCTGTTTCGATCACTCGTGTGGCGTGGTCAAGTGACCGGATGGGGACAGGGTGGTGGGTGTTTAAGAGGTGAGTGAACGAAACAGCAAAGGGACCCTCTAAGACCTCTTAGTTTAGCAACTCACACAGTGTTGAGCACGTAAAAATTTGCCTGTCAGACAAATCTTTAATTCAGGTTCATGGCTGATTAAGCTACTGAAGATAGGCAAACCCCACCTCAGGGATGTTGAAGGAGTTGCCTAACCCTGAGGCACTGAATCAGCTGTAAGGCTGAATTCGTGTCGTGGTTTCTGACAGGCACATTTGTAATGTGTTCAACAAATACAACAAATGTGTTTGGGTGTTACCAAGGATGTTGCCGAGCTGGGGTGGTCTTAGACGGACTCTTTGCCGTTTTATTCACGCACCTCCTAATGTTATATCCAATAATCCTCTACCCTCACCCTTCCTCCGCATCCCCTACGAACACGTCACAAATGGTTTAAATGGCTCTGAGCACTATGGGACTTAACATCTGTGGTCATCAGTCCCCTAGAACTTAGAACTACTTAAACCTAACTAACCTAAGGACATCACACACATCCATGCCCGAGGCAGGATTCGAACCTGCGACCGTAGCAGTCGCGCGGTTCCGGACTGCGCCCCTAGAATCGCTAGACCACTGCGGCCGGCGAACACGTCACAGGAGGACGTGATTTCAACCCTGGGTGTCGAGGCACTTTCACAATGGAGTTGGGCATAATTGTCAAACTTGGTGCCTATGTGACGTTGTGAACACACGAACCCACATTCCTTCTCTCCTGAACGTCTGAGCGGTGGCGGCTTTTTTTTTGTTTGTGTGTGTGTGTGTGTGTCGTGTGTCGATAAGTTTCTGTTTGCTGCGTCCCGGAGACCGAGGGTGACGTCGGAAGGAGCCACTTCAAATTTTTGTGCCGCAATGGGAGACTGTTACAGGGTTTCGGAAAAGTAATCCTTTAATTTTTTTGCGCAGTATAGTGTCAAAGTCCGGGAATGATCTCTGAATAGTTATCAATGCGCTTGGAAATCGCCTGGAATATTTTAACACTTACTGACATCGATGAGGGGATGGGTTCTGAAGCCTTCCTTCTAATGAACGGTGGCCAAGTGAATCAGTTCTTGTAATGTGTGTGTCCTCAAGTGCACGTCTGCATTTGGAAAACTCTGGAAATCTGTTTTAAGTTTTCCTTTCACACTCTCATAAATTGTACCATGGAAACAACTGATTTCCGGAACTATGTTTATTCGGATTATTTGTTTGATTCACTGTCTGATACTCTTCTAGGTTTACGTATACTAATCGCTGTCCTTTCACACATTACATCAGAAGCCTTAAAATTGGGTATCTTCGATAACAACAGGAGAAGAAAATGAAGTGTGAATCGGATGCACGGCCAAGTCATCATACGGAATTGATCAATCAATAGTATCTTCGACACAGTCTTCCCACACACATGGAAACAAGTGGATTTGCACTAATATTTCAGGACGTATTTTTGATTGGACTTTCTGTAAATGGTAATTGCTTAAACTGGTTTCTGGGCTGTTGTTCTGAACATTTGACTCTGATGTCAGGAAGTGCTGCTTCGGACAGTGAGTGTGAAACGCAATTAAAAGTTGTTCATTAAACTGCGCTGGTTACCTTCACGTGGGAGCGGTGAGAGAGAGAAAAAAAAACCTAATAAAAAGTATTACGCTTCACTGACGTGGAAAATAACCTTAACGAGGTACTTCAAAGTAAACCTGTAAACGAATGATACACGTTCATTAGCGCGCCTGTGTGAGCACATTGCTGAGATTCAGCCGTTCGGTTAGCCACTCCAAAAGCTGATTCTCATCGGTAACTGAAAGTTTATGTCGTTATCTAACCAATCGCCGTAGTGAATTATGCAGCAGTGGACAGCTTACTACAAAAAATACAATTACAGTGCGTAAAAATGAACAAAGAAGTTTAAGTGCGTGTCAGTGTTTGGCCCCAACGATCACGTGGTGGAGGCCTCAAGGCAAATATATTATATCCTCCTATGTTAAATACACTATACATATCGAGTGAGGCAGCTAAGACAGGCCACCCACAAAATTAATCCAGGGCAAATAAATAAATCGAGGTGCGGTTTTCGCCAAG
This sequence comes from Schistocerca piceifrons, assembly GCF_021461385.2. Taxonomy (NCBI): domain Eukaryota; kingdom Metazoa; phylum Arthropoda; class Insecta; order Orthoptera; family Acrididae; genus Schistocerca; species Schistocerca piceifrons. Next base: position 52,482,056 of record NC_060138.1, read on the forward strand.
TAATAGCGGATCACATGGCGACTTTCCTGATATTCACAATTAATTTTTGTCGCCTATGATCGCCGACTTACGACACGGACTTTGTTTTTCTCTTATGTAGCTTGTAACACAAAAACTCTAAGGGCTACCAAATTTTTTCCTTGCAATTTTACTTACCGATGTATTTTCATTTTCCCGTTAGTCAGAGTTAATAAATAAGAATAATGAAGTTTGTTTTATGAAATTGAATGTTTTCCCATTGTAAAACGAAATAAATATTTGTTGTCTGCTAGTTGCAAGTAGACATGCTGGTACAGTCAGGGCGATGCGATATTGTCAGAGATTACAGTGAACTGGTAGTTGTATTCTCACTGAACTCGCAAGTGTACCAGCAGCTTCTTTCAGTGCAGGCCAGAACGTAGGAGAGTTTTGAGAGAGGCAATCGAGTCCAGTTTCTTTTTTATTTTTTTCTGACAGATGGTCGTAAAGTCGTAAAGCAGTGGTGCTAGGGTATGTAACGTCTCGGCGTACATTTGGTGCGGACAGGTGCACTATACGGCATTAAATTGGTACAGTATAATTATTGCAAGAGAATGAAGATTAATATAAAGAGTACTATTGGCCCACTTTCATATATCACGAACCTACTAGTAGAAGATCCTGCGCCACACATTGTCAACGAACAATGCCTTACACTGCAACGACGAAACCTCAACCTGAATTAAAATCCAACTAATTACTTGCATACAGCTAGCCAGCGTCGTAGTTCATTTTGTGCTTAAATAATAGCTAGTCATACCAAAATGCTGTTCTTCACTTTTACCTAAGACAAAATATTTAGGCAAGATTCATTCTACCAATTGGTGATATTACGAGGGAGTCCTGATGATTCAAAAGCTATTACAGTGTTTTATTTAAAAAGTAATGGTATCTAAAACCTCAATAGTCTGCAAAACAATAATTCACGAAAGTGTTTGAGTTTAGTAAACTGTAATTTGAAAGACAGTGCTTAAAATTGGAAATTCAGTAAAAGGTATTTTTTGTTGTACTCTTTAATGGATAAATAGAATTTCATTTTTCCACAACAGCTGTCACTCAGAAATGTCTCATAACTCCGGGGACACCAACATTTGTATATACAGTAAGTGATTGGAAGTAATTTCTAATGAATAGTAATAAATGTTGTTACAAGAAACCAGTGCGTTATTAAAATCATATACGAACTTTACCATTCTTTTACAATCGAAATATAGACTTGGCGAATTATCGTAAGTGTAACTAATAGTAGAGTGACCAATGAATGACGCTATATCATTCAAATAAATTTTAAACTAAATGACAACATTCAGTAGTGAACAAACATAAGTAGTTTTGTGAGTAAAATGAAAGACACTAAAGTATTACAGAGTGGCGTCACGAAGTTTTGCGTTTAGATAAGTGTTTATTAGTCATGAGATTTCGTTGTATTTTCTTCATTACCAATTGATTTGCGTGACCTAATCTAAGGGTATTTGTTCAGTGTGACATATTCAGCTGAAATCACGCTACAGCAATATTTATAGAGTATCTGCTCTTTCGTCTTGCGAAAACGTCAAGCGTTTTTACGTAAGTTTTTCACCGTTAACAGGCAGTGATTATAATGGCAGAACGTAGTGATCTGTCTACTGTTAATTTTCTTTAACTCATTAACTCATAACATTTCCCAAATGTAATTAACTGCTGTAATCCCATCCAGTCAAGTATTATATATCCGAGTTTTTACTTGTAATTGCTGCAATTTATAATACTGGCGATTCGTTTATAATCGCACCAATATTTCAATCATTTCGTTTATTTCTCGGAGTACATGCCTTTCCACGCAACAGTGAACTTTTAATACACCGTCCATTCAAGTCCTAATTACGTGGAAGTCTAGTGTGTACTTTTTCAACGACATTACATGTATAGGGCTTGAACAAATTGTATCAAGAAAAGAGGGACCGGAGTCACTGCCCCTCCTTGAGAGGAAGAGGTTCCTCAAAGGCCTGCCCTGTTACATCAAATGGAACACGTAACTCAGGTATGTTTCATGCAATTTTTATCGCGGCTTTCATACCAAGTGCTCAAAGTGGTGTCCTTACGCATTGCTACATTCTATAAGCTGATTTTCGAGAAACAATACTGCATGTTGAATTCCATTGTACTAACTATTAACAGCACAGTCTCGTCTCATACCGAAACTCGTGCCTTCAAGAGTGGTCGCTGTTTCCCTGCTAGACATCCTGTCTTAATTTCTGCTACAGACAGAAGTATAAAAGTGATAAATTTGGTGAGCGTGCAGATAATTTTTTGTTTCTGAACGACCGTTCCATTGCCCTGTGTAAAGTCCTAAGGCATCAACTGCACACCGAACAGCGCGGCACCGCGAAACATCAAGATGGCAATGACCCGCGAGCCAATGGAAAGAGCAGGCAGCGCCACACCTTCTGGATGACAGAGAGTTTAGCGCCCCTGTCAGCGCTGATTTAGCCAGCCGTCCCTCGCTGGTCAGTCCCAGTTCGGTCTTCGAGTGCATCAGCAAACGGCTACGTAGCCGGCCTTATGTGAGTAGTAATAGGTTGTCAATGTACTTCTACGTAGGAGGGACTAGTTAAGCAATGGTTTCACTTCTTTTTACAAACTAAGCTCTCCAGCGTAGTCTGTTCTGTGTTAAATTAGTCATCCCTAAGTACCTCTTGAAGTCTACTTCTATCTGAACCTGCAAACTGTCCATGGCTAATTAGCCCGACGTTGAGATCTGACAATTGAAAAACATGACGTTGGTTTATTTAGACACAGTTATTCCAGTCCAACAACGTGGTACACGGAATTGTAGTGCTGTGTAAAATGGGATGAATCCAACTGGGCGACCCATATTTTGTGGTGATCACTCAGAGTGTTCGTGTCCGATCGTATGAAACGACTGAGAAATACTTTTTCTCGTCTGCCTGTGACTGGCCGTGGCACGCCTCATTGGGTAGCGCAGCGTTTTGTGGCAACTGATTGGCTGGTTTATGAGAATGGAGTTTTTAGCACGACCTAACCTGAAGGGATGACATCAGTCTGAGTGTGCATGTGAGAGGAGAAAGATGTACGTACACTAATAGCGTGCTTTATTCTACAGTGGTCAAAATACACTGATAAGCCAAAACAGTATGGCCACCTACCAACCGGGACGTCGGATGCCTCCAGGTGGCATTGTGGGCACGTAACACGTAACTAAAGTATGTAATCTGAGCAGACATGCATCGCGGTCACCCTAGGGAAGGTATGGGCTGCAAATAGAGGAATCCTTTGAGATAAGCAACTTCGATAAAGCGTACATCCTGTGTACGAGTATCTTGAAAATGGCGAAGCTGGTCGAATGTCAACTTGTTACTGTAATGATCATCTATGGAAAGTGTTAGAAGGGCAATGAAACTACCAATTGGCAGTAAATGGTTGGGCTTTTACGTGGGGTCCGGAGGCTTGTCTGCACAATGATGTAGGATGAATGGTGCTCTGTGGCATCTCTGCCGAAAGAGCACAATGCTGGTGCGCGCACATGTATTTAGGAGCACACCTTTCATCGTTCATTGTTGAACAAGGAGCTCCACAGCAGACGACCATTGCGTGTTCACATGTTGACCCAACGCATCGACAATTACGGCTGCAGTGGGCACGAGAACATCGGGATTCGACCGTCGGTCAATGGAAACGTGTCGGCTCGTCCGGTGAATCACATTTTTGCTACACTAGTTCGATGGTCGTCTCCACAAACGACGTCATCGAGATGTATGGCGGCTCGAAGCGTGTACAGTGAAACCACGAACGCGGTCTCGTGAGAGCAGTATTATGCTATGGGAGACATTCGTCTGAGCTTGCGTGGGACCTGTGGTAGTTACAGAAGACACGATGACACCTGCGAACAACCTACATTCATGCTTGATGTCTACCCCGATGGCGATGTCATTTTTTGGCAGTGTAATTGTCTCTAGAATAAAATTTTCACCCTACAGCGGAGTGTGCGCTGATAATAATTGTCGGTGATTTGGAGGCAGAACCGTGCTTCAGTCGTTTGAGGAGGATTACAGTGATGTCTTTGCGATCAGATTCACCTGATGCAAATCCTATGGCCCACGTCTGGGTCGATATCGGGTGCCGTCACCGCGTACAGAAATTAGTGGCCCATCATTTACGTGAATTACATGACATGTCAGGATGTAGAGGCTTATCTCACCTTTGGAGAAAAGAGAACCACTTGTATGAATATGAAGTGCTCAGATGGAAACCCAGTTCTAAGCAAAGAAGGGAAAGCAGAAAGGTGGAAGGAGAATATAGAGGGTCTATGCAAGGGCGATGTACTTGTTGACAATATTATGGAAACGGAAGAGGATGTTGATGAAGATGATGTGGGAGATACGATACTGCGTGAAGAGTTTGACAGAGCACTGAAAGACCTGGGTCGAAACAAGGCCCCGGGAGTAGACAACATTCCATTAGAACTACTGACGGCCTTGGGAGAGCCAGTCCTGACCAAACTCTACTGTCTGGTGAGCAAGATGTATGAGACAGGCGAAATACCCTCAGATTTCAAGAAGAATATAATAATTCCAATCCCAAAGAAAGCAGGTGTCGACAGATGTGAAAATTACCGAACTATCAGTTTAATAAATCGCGGATACAAAATACTAAAGCGAATTCCTTACAGACGAATGGAAAAACTGGTAGAAGCCGACCTTGGGGAAGATCAGTTTGGATTCCATAGAAATATTGGAACACGTGAGGCAATACAGACCCTACGACTAATCTTAGAAGAAAGATTAAGGAATGGCAAACCTACGTTTCTAGCATTTGTAGACTTAGAGAAAGCTTTGAAAATGTTGACTGGAATACTCTCTTTCAAATTCTGAATGTGGCAGGGGTATTATACATGGAGCGAAAGGCTATTTACAATTTTTACAGAAACCAGATGGCAGTTATAAGAGTCGAGGGGCATGAAAGGGAAGCAGTGGTTGGGAAGGGAGTGAGACAGGGTTGTAGCCTATCACCGATGTTATTCAATCTGTATATTGAGCAAGCTGTAAAGGAAACAAAAGAAAAATTCGGAGTATGTATTAAAATCCATGGATAAGAAATAAAAACTTTGAGGTTCGCTGATGACATTGTAATTCTGTTAGAGACAGCAAAGGAATTGGAAGAGCAGTTGAACGGAATGTATAGGTCTTGAAAGGAGGGTATTAGATGAACATCAACAAAAGCAAATCGATGATAATGGAATGTAGTCGAATTAAGTCGGGTGATGCTGAGGGAATTAGATTAGGAAATGAGACAAAGTAGTTAGGGAGTTTTGCTATTTGGGGAGCAAAATAACTGATGAAGGTCGAAGTAGAGAGGGTATCAAATGTAGACTGGAAATGGCAAGGAAAGCGTTTCTGAAGAAGAGAAATTTGTTTACATCGAGTATAGATTTAAGCCGCAGGAAGTCGTTTCTGAAAGTATTTGTATGGAGCGTAGCCGTGTATGGAAGTGAAACATGCACGATAAATAGTTTGGACAAGAAGAAAATAGATGCTTTCGAAATGTGGTGTTACAGAAGAATGTTGAAGATTAGATGGGTAGATCATATAACTAAGGAGTTATTGAATACGATTGGGGAAAAGAGAAGTTTGTGGCACAACTTGACTAGATGAAGGGATCGGATGGTAGGAGATGTTCTGAGGCATCAAGGATCACCAATTTAGTATTGGAGGGCAGCGTGGAAGGTAAAAATCCTAGAGGGAGACAAAGAGATGAATACACTAAACAGATTCAGAAGGATGTAAGTTTGCACAGGATAGAGTAGCATAGAGAGCTTCATCAAAACAGTCTCAGAACTGAAGACCACAACGACAACAACATGACATGTACGTAGACGTCTAGATCCATATGCATCCACAAACCTGCCAACAAGCTATCGGATCCCTGATACAAAGTAGCAGGGGTTTATTGTTCGCCCCCTGTAGTTGAGTGGTCAGAGCGACAGAATGTCAATCCCAAGGGCTCGCGTTCGATTCCCAGCTCGGTCTGAAATTTTCTCCGCTCAGGCACCAAGTATAGTGTTGTAATCATCATCATTTCATCCCCAGCGACCAGCAAGTCGCCGAAGTGGCGTCAAATCGAAAGACTTGAACCCAGGGGACGGTCTACCCGATTGGAGGGCCTAGTCACACGACATTTATTTATTTGGTGGTGTATTTCGTTCCGAGAACGGACAAACAAGGTATTAAGCAGGTGGTCGTAATGTTTAGGCTCATCAGTGAAAGTGTTGCATATTTCTTTACTGTCATACCGAGCATAACAGGAAAAAGAGCTGATTTATTTCTGTCACGTACAATTATAAGAAAACGAGAAGAAAGAAGAAAGAAACTTACGCTTGATAAACACAAAAAATCAAAACCAAACTATACAAGAGTACCATTAGAAACATAGAAGTTTCTCCTCACTGTCATCTTGCGTAAGACATTTTATATGAATCACTTGGTCTTCCTCTTAGTTGGAGACACTTTTGGAAGCGGTTAGGCGCACTCCTTATCAAACTGTCGTGATAAGCCTATGGGAAATTGTCCCATTCATCGACAGTGACCACTACCACTGTCTCTAGTGGGACTGGAACATTGCAAACCGCTCGTTTTAGCATAGCGCTTTAAATCTCAACGAAGTTGAGATCGGGAGAATATAGCGGTCATTCCATTCCACTGATTCTGAGCTCCACTAGGGAGGTGTTCTCAAGATTGTGACGATGGGTGCATGCATCGCGACATCAAGCTGAATGCCGCTCCAATATGTACACCAAACGGAGCCACAATGCGTGCAAGCATGTCGTCCCCGTACTTCACACGAGTCGTTCTCCCATGCATTAGCACAAAGCGTGTTCTGCGACCAAACATGATTTCGTTCCAATACGTGACTGAATTGCCTAGGTAAGAGTGGCGGTCCACGATGCAGTTAATGATGTAAACATTGTCTTCGCTGTCTCCACAAACGAGCATCAATTCTGTCAGGGTGGAGGCTGATACAGGTCTCATCAGAAAAGAGCGGTGTGCCCCACTGCAGCCTGGTCCACAAAGAGTGGTCTCCTGCCCGTATGACATGAGGCCCTCTCGGAACCCCGAGGTCTTCCGTCACGTACTCCAGGTTCATAGAACCTATTCATATCGTTTGTGTTGATAGCTGTACTCCTGTAGCTGTCTGGAACTTCCATTGTATTAACTGTTTCTGCTTGCCTTTAAACGCAGATATCGGTCCTGCACACCTGTTCTTTTCTTCCGCGGTCTATCCTCAACTGACCCTGTCGTCAGATGCTTGTCCCACATTCTAGAGACAAGCACTCGAAACACAGTGTCATTTGTCGGGAAGTCCACTTATTTCGTTCCTGCTCCCTCAGAGTGACTACACGGAGTCTCTAGTAGTAGTCTCCATGAATTTCTCAACAAGTAATGTAGACCATTTTATTGAAAATTTATTATACATTAATTTTTTACAATACTTGGTGGTATCAGACAACTACCTACCTACTGTGTGAATGATGGATGGATGGAAAGTAAATGTAAGTAAATAGTGGAAGCTTGATTTTAAATATTGAACAAAAGTTGACTCTTCTTTACTAAGGGTCATTAAAATGAATAATTTCTTTAATTGTTGACAATACTTGGTTGTAATAGCCAAGTAACTAGCTACTGTGTGAACGATGGATTTAATGAAAGCAGATGTAAGTATTAAACCTGTAAATACTAGAAGTTCAAATGGCTCTGAGCACTATGAGACTTAACATCTGAGGTCATCAGTCCCCTAGAACTTAGAACTACTTAAACCTAACAAACCCAAGGACAGCACACACATCCATGCCCGAGGCAGGATTCGAACCTGCGACAGTAACAGTCGCGCGGTTCCGGACTGAAGTGCCTAGAACCGCTCGGCCACACAGGCGGGCACTAGAAGTTCAATTTTAATTCATGTACATAATTTTACTGTTTATTGACTGAGGATCATTAAAATTAATTAAACTCAATTTTTATAGTTTCATTTATGTAACGTGTTTATCGATATATTCCACAGCCAGGAGGATCCCCTCTTTTGTGGGTCTATGGAATGAGTAATTAACCTAATCTAAAATCTAATCTACTGCTGTCCGAACATCCCGAGGCAACAACTCTCGTAATGACACACAGCAAAATTACTGCAATGTTTGCAGACGACATGGTTTCCGAGGACAATACATACCTCCCGCTCAATATAAAAACATATACAAGTTTCACTATAATTACATTACAAGGAAGGAACTGACTTGAAACGTTTATATCTTCCAAATTAAAAAAAAAGAGATAGCACCATAATTCCAACGGCCTGGGCAGACAACAGTTTAAAATTTGAACAGTCCGTGAAGACGTTACAGTTACTGTCGCACCGGCGCTGTTGCTTTCTTCTTCACGGATAAAAAACTGTTACAGGACTATCCCATCTAGACATCTTCAAAAGTGGTAATTTCCACAACTTGAAGATGATTCAGATGACTTGATCTTCTTGCAAGTTGGTACCCCACCTCACTTCTCTAAGCAAGTCCGACGTTACCTGAATGACACAGTTCGAACGTGCATACACTCAGGAGTTATTCCTCAAAATATTATGCATGAACTCCAAGAAGTAACGATTCTGTGAGCGTTTGAACCTAAAGCACGTGGTGAGTTGGAAAGTTATGGACATAAAACGCGATGTCCACAAGTCGTTATCGATTCCATCACCCCTATTTCTACTGATTTGAGTAAAGCTTATTTTCTGGAGCGTTGTTTGGATGGTTTTACACTAAATGTGAACCAAAGTTTCAATAGTCTCATTTGGAGATACGCTCCAAAAATAACATCCAACCGAAGTGAAATTGTCAATAATGTTTAAAATTTTGTCGTTTTTATATCCAATGTAGGCCATACTGCAATAATGCTAGTGGCAAAAGACCTCCAAATCAAAATCGGCGATGAAATTCGCCGTTTCTGCAAAGACACAGACACCGACGACGACGTACTCAGGGACGGAAATTGCCCTGAGGACGAAAATGAGTTCTCATCAGGTCAAAAAAGCAGAAAACGGCAGTCAACTAGCGGTGGCGATAGCTGTGGTGGTGGTGGTGGTTAGTGTTTAACGTCCCGTCGACAACGAGATCATTAGAGACGGAGCGCAAGCTCGGGTTAGGGAAGGATTGGGAAGGAAATCGGCCGTGCCCTTTCAAAGGAACCATCTCGGCATTCGCCTGAAACGATTTAGGGAAATCACGGAAAACCTAAATCAGGATTGCCGGAGACGTGATTGAACCGTCGTCCTCCCGAATGCGAGTCCAGTGTGCTAACCACTGCGCCACCGCACTCGGTGCGATAGCTGTCATGGAGCAGGCATTGATGATATCCCGTAAGTTTCCAGCTTTGTCTCATTTATTTATGCGATAAATACTTGTCAAACATTAACGCGTTTTTCTCGAAACCATGTTTTTCAGCATGGTTGCCGTCGCCCACGCTACAATTTCAATTCGATTGTCATGATTTATGGTCTCCGTTAAAGAAAGAAGAATTCTCTTTAGTTCAAGGATGTCGATAATTTTAAATGTTTTTTCGTCAAAAAAAGACCGTCCCAAAAATGGTAATTTTTTCAAATACCTATAATTACGACAAAAAACCATTTTTAAATCCCTACGATTAACTAACATCTGTCAGGATCAGGGTGATATATTAATTTCATGTTCCACGTAACCACAACCGGACTTCCAACGACAACCGTCGATCTACCTCCTTTCACAACTGCCTCGGGAAAATCCCAATTACACGGTGAGAATATTAATATTTTTAATAAAAAATACCAATAAAAATTTCAGTGTATTCGTTATTCATTGCAGGAAACCTGATTTGACCACTACGATTCAGGACGGGGAAGACAATCTCCTGAATTCAAGCAATATTTTCGTCCGTCACACTGTCGTTTCCCCTTAAGGCGGTATATCGACCGAATGCAATGTCGCGAGCGGCAGTAGCAAAATAACGACAAAAAATTAATGTTGGCCGAAAAGACATGATTGATGCTAATCGGGAACGTACGCCATCGATGTCGACCCACTGCGGCAATGTCCAAACGATTGAGTAACTCGCTACGGTTGCAGGTTCGAATCCTGCCTCGGGCATGGATGTGTGTGTTGTCCTTAGGTTAATTAGGTTTAAGTAGTTCTAAGTTCTAGGGGAATGATGACCTTAGAAGTTAAGTCCCCTAGTGCTCAGAGCCATTTGAACCATTTTTGATTGAGTAACTGGCTCGCAGCAACAGCAGAGTTTCCTATAGTGATGACATGTACACACCAGGTTTCGGATTGTTTCGATACCATGGAGAGGGTTTCCATCGTTGAGAAACTGGTAGAAAATTCCGACCGTTGCTTACAGAGACTTCGTGGCTATGGTGAGAAATACACCGAAGAGCCAAAGAAACTGGTACACCTGCTACTGCTATTACTAATATACTGTAGTGCAGAGCCCCCACGAGCATGCAGAAGTGTCGTAGCACGATGTGGCACGGACTGGACTAACGTTTGAAGCAGTGGGGAGGAAATTGAAACTATGAATCCTGCAGGACTGTCGATAAATCGGTAAGGGTACAAGGGGGAAGAGATCTCTTCTGAACAGCACGTTGATAGGCATCCCAGATACACTGACTAATGTTCATTTTTGGAGAATGATGACCGGCAGAGTGTTCAGCTCAGAAGAGTGTTCCTGGAGCCACTCTGTAGCAGTTTTGGGCGTTTGGGGTTTCGCAAAGTACTGCTAGAATTGCCCAAGTCCGTTGTAATACACAATGGACATGAATGGATGCAGGTGATCAGACAGGATGATTACGTAAGTGTCACCTGTCAAAGTCGAATCTAGACGTAACAAGGTTCCCATATCACTCCAACTGCACTCGCCCCACACCCTTCCAGAGCCTCCACAAGCTTGAACAGTTCCCTGCTGACATGCAGGGTCATGGGTTTATGAGGTTTCCCCCATACCCCTACACGTCCATCCGCTCGACACAATTAGGAACGAGACTCGTTCGACCAGAAAACATGTTTCCAGTCATCAAGAGTCCAATGTCGGTGCTGACAGCTCCAGGGGAGGCGTAACGTTTAGTGTCGTGCAGTCATCTACGGTACACGAGTGGGCCTTCGGCTCCGAAAGCCCATATCGATCTTGTTTCGTCGAATAGTTCGCACGCTGACACTTGTTGATGTCCCAGCATTGAAATCTGCAGCAAGACGGTGGTTACTGTTATTCTGAAGGATGTTGGGCTATCTCGATTGAAACCTAGATAAATTCTAGACAAACAGTGCAACTGGGGCTGTTAAATATTAAAATTAATATGTGCCTATAGTGTTTCCCATACTTTGAATGGCTTCGTACGCTCAGTGTGGAAGTACTTCCATAGGATTATGCTGTGTTTCTGATTTATCTCTTTAACCATATGAACATTTAGGGATTTATTATAAATATTATAAAATATTTTGTGTACTTTAGACGAATAGTGTACTAATTTCTATTCAGTTGTGTCTTATACCAAATTTTAGTTTTAGCTATTCACGTGTTCTCGGATACATTTTCGAGTTCTTTCGTTTAGTGGAATCAGTCCTGTTCGTATTATCGTTGATTCTGATCTACAATAGTTAACTTGTTGTATTTTTCCTAAACATATATATTAAATAGTTGCCGCTTTTTTTCTATAACCTTCTCAGCTGCTGAATGCTTCCGGAATCGTATTTAGTGTTCCCATCGCAGTGACTTAAATCTGTGGGGCATTTCATGACTAGTGTCAACCACGTATGAAACGACTGACTTTCTATCAGATTTCCAGCAAAGCATTATCCGCACATTACCAAAGAAAATCGGGAGAACGAGTCCTAAATTTAACTGAAGATATGTCTGAAAAGTGACTGCGCTTTTAAGCTGCTGATATATAATACACAGAATATATACACAGAAATGGAATGAAAATCTGGAAAAGGACTGGAAACTGATCAGCGTGGTGTCAGGAAGAAATAGATTTACAAAGACAAGTTCACGCTAACGGATAGCTGGATTGCACAGTATCGTTGCTGTTATTTAGTTTTCTTCGAAGAATCACGCGAAAGAAAAGTTCGTAACAGAAATATAAGGACGACGGGAATAAATATATATCTAAAGGTTCGCAGATGACATAGATATTCTGGGCGCATATACGGGGTGTTACAAAAAGGTACGGCCAAACTTTCAGGAAATATTCCTCACACACAAAGACAAAAAATATGTTATGTGAACATGTGTCCGGAAACGCTTACTTTCCATGTTAGACCTCATTTTATTACTTCTCTTCAAATCACATTAATCATGGACTGGAAACACACAGCAACAGAATGTACCAGCGTGACTTCAGACACTTTTTTAAGGAAATGTTCAAAATGTCCTCCGTTAGCGAGGAATCCCTGATGCGCTGAAGCGGCCCTGGAGAATGGCGTATTGCATCACAGCCGTCCACAATACGAGCACGAATAGTCTACATTTGGTACCAGGGTTGCGTAGACAAGAGCTTTCAAATGCCCCCCATAAATTAAAGTCAACAGGGTTAAGGTCAGGAGAGCGTGGAGGCCATGGAATTGGTCCGCCTCTACCAATCCATCGGTCACCGAATCCGTTGTTGAGAAGCATACGAACACTTCGAATGAAATGTGCACGAGCTCCATCGTGCATATACCACACGTTGTGTCGTACTTTTAAAGGCACATGTTCTAGCAGCACAGGTAGAGTATCCCGTATGAAATCATGGCGGTGAATCAAGAAGTACAGTACATACTGACGAAACTAAAATGAGCTCTAACATGGAAATTAAACGTTTCCGGACACATGTCCACATAACATATTTTCTTTCTTTGTGTGTCATGAATGTTTCCTGAAAGTTTGGCCGTACCTGTTTGTAACACCCTGTATACTTAGGAGCTCTGTTCAAAGGAATGGAGACAATAATTTAGCACCAAATATAGTTTAGTAATAAAGCAAAAACGAAGGCGTTGAAAGGTAATGTATGTATGAATGTATGTATGTATGTATGTATGTAACATAATGGGAATAGAGAACAGTTGGTGGGATATCCGATACGACATACAGGTTCAGTTAACTAGGAACTGGATGGAGAATTTCATGAAAAAAATAGTAGGGCACACCAAAGTGGAATAATCAAAACATATTATAGGGGTCGGTGGGTGTAGATTGTACGTATCGAACGCAACATTGGAACATATACGAAAACAACAAGGATAATATCTAACCAGTGGAAAAAGACATGACTAATATAATTAACTTCACTTACAATTTTCATCAGAAAGCTTAGTTTATAGTATTGTGTAACTGCAGTTCTGTACACTACTTGTCTACTGTGCCTGAGAAACAGAACTAAGGCACCCATAAGACATGGTCGCACGGCACGGCGACTTCGTACACATAAACATCACTGTGGGCTGTAATTTAACAGTGGCAGGCAGAACGTCCACAAGAGTGCGTTAAGTTTGTTCGTGCACCAGTGAGCACAGCGTTAGCAGCACCTGAAAGGGTTTGGAAGGGGCCCCCTTGTGGCTTTCTGTCTGGCCATTTGGTCAACTCGTGTGTTCTCCTGGTTTCTGAGGTATTGGGGTGTGTAAGCAGTACGATGCTGGATTTCACAGGAACGTGATACCAGGTATACGCGTTGTTAGGATTACGGTCGACAACACCTGACCCCAACGAGGGAAGATCGCCGTAACGTTCATCAAGCACTTCGTAAAGGCTTCACATCTGCGCCATTCGATTCCTTTCTCAACAATTATTTTCGTGTAGTAAAGTTCTCGAAATCAACATTTGATGTATGATGTGTACTGTACTACATGCTACTGTCCGCCCACATTTATGAACGAATGCGATTGACACACACTGTCACTTTCAGGCGCAAAACAATTATCCAAATTAGAATAAAACTGGGTGAGGCATCGCAACTGGGCGGGGCAGCTTTCTGGGTCTACGTCAACCAATAATGCAACGCTATTTTGTAAACGTCTCTACGGCAATGCCTCATCGTTGTCATAGCTCTGTGGACGGCCACTGTATTCGCCTGAAGCCGTCAGCGCTTCTCAGTTGGAAGCTGCCAACAGCGCTGCGAGCTGCCAGGGATCCACTGCACAGTTTACAGATCCAGTGCTTTAAAACGGAGTATCCTGGGAATTAGTTTAAATGATCTGATGTGACAAATTGTGTGCCTAAGAATAAAACATAAAATGAAATATGATATGTGGAAGTAAAATCCACTCTTAAGATGAGGACAAAAAGTCCAAAAGATAATAAATAATCATCATTACTTCCCAAGTTTGCGTGTAACCGATGCCTGATATGTATGGCCGCACGCCCACCTACTAAAGTGGGTGACGCTTTTCTTGCTAATAAGTTCTGGAATGTCTCAAAACAGCCATTCAAGCTAATCTGATTCTTACCTTTAAGCACTTACCTTAGTTGCAGTTTTCTGTGTACGTAGATCTCCATTTCCTTCAGGGGGATCAATACATATCCTTCCGGTGTCCTATGCAAAACTTCTAAGCTATCCTGCATATTTATTCCTTATTCATATAAGTACCAAAGGTGCTCTTATTTCGCCCATATGTGTGTTCTTGTAAGCTAGTCTTAAAATTCCTTTCCATATGACCAATATAAAACCTTTCACAGATTTGGTAGTTGATTTTGTGGATATCAAATATTTTTTCCTGTTGTTGCCAGTTTTGTAGTGGAGCCTAAAACCGATTGTACATTTAATCGCAAATCTTATTTTAATCTTACTTTGTCTGAAATTTGCCAAATACTACCATGAAGTGCACCATTGTATGACATAGTAACAAACGTTTTGTTGTCTCGACCTGTTGTCTTCCTCTTGTCATGTACTTTTGATCTAATGTTCTTGTACAACTTTATTACACCACAGCCATTAAATCCATTCATGCTGGCTACTTCTTTCGAAATGATCAGTTCTTTCTCTTCGTCGTTACAGTCGAATGGTAGTCTTAGCATCCCGTTGGTCACGGCTGTAAAACAAGCCCATTTGTACATTTTAGTGTGCCAGGATATCGCATTAACTATCGTGTCAGTATCTTTTGGCTTCCTAAATATGCTCATATTAAGTAATCAATCTTAAAAAAAAAAAAAAAAAAAAAGCCGGTCCGCACTGGAACCGCGCGACCGCTACGGTCGCAGGTTCGAATCCTGCCTCGGGCATCGATGTGTGTGATGTCCTCAGGTTAGTTAGGTTTACGTCGTTCTAAGTTCTGGGGGACTAATGACCTCAGAAGTCGAGTCCCATAGTGCTCAGAGCAACTTTTTTCCCATAAAACTTATACTTCAATCTTCCTCCTGTTCCATTATAAACATAAATTTTTCATGCATCACCTTGAGTTTTTCCTGCTAGCTAGCGGTTTTTTCTCTTTTTTTGTTTTGCATGACCTTCATACAGCAATATGATGTCGACGTAATAGATACGTTTTTTCATACATTATTTTGTCAACAAAGATGTATTCTAGTTCATTTCTAAATTGTCGGCCAAAGTTCCTGGAAACTATTGGCCTTTACATGTCCGTCATTTGGTAGAATAATTTGGTGTTAAATTTACAATGATTAAAAGAAAACAGAAGTTATAAAATTTTCGTGAGTTCTATTATTTCACCATGAATAATTTTCTTACGTTTTAACATGTTCATCTCATAATCTACAACGTGTCGCTTGCTGGGACGCTAGTATAGAGAACAATGAACTCGAAGGAAATCAGCGTTGCTCCATTTGCGGTCAGTGTACCTTTAATAGCCCAGGCAAATTTATAACTATATTTGACATTCCATTTTCTGTCATAGGTAGATTACAGTCCCATATTACATTCATTATTGACATTGTAATTAAGACATGATATCTTGTTAACAATCAGTCTATCTGGATACCCTGTCTTGTGCAATTTAATTTGTGACCAGAGAACTGGAAAAAGTTGGATACAACTGTTTCAATTTACCTTTCTATTTTTCTTCGATACAAGACATACTAATATCTTCTCCATATTTTTCACTCAGATTTGCTTACTGGATTTTTACTGATTTCGACTTTAACTATTTCACTGTCTGGTTAAAACTTTTCAGTTGTTTTGGATGTCTCATTATCATTAATTAATTATCATGGTAGCATTCCTTGTGTTCGCTTTCATAGCTACAGACCTGTACATTTCTAAAATATACTTGGAGGTTAGGACATTCAGTGGTTCTGCAATTTATGCATTATTAAGTCTGAGTGGACCTGCCTCGTGGATGAGTTTGCTTATACTGCTACGACTTCACGTACAAATTTATTAGGTTTGTCTACATCAAGCAATTTTTTCCACAGTGTTATTTTTAGTTATCGCTGGGTTCAGGTTTTGGTGAACATAAAAATGCAGACCCTTATTCCGAAGATCCTTTTCATTATCTGGCGTTCTGACGTTCGTGAGACTGACTACCTTGTGCTGAATCTTCTTGTTTACCTTCTTAATTTCTGTCTGCTGTCCACTTATACTTT
Source organism: Schistocerca piceifrons (assembly GCF_021461385.2). Taxonomy (NCBI): domain Eukaryota; kingdom Metazoa; phylum Arthropoda; class Insecta; order Orthoptera; family Acrididae; genus Schistocerca; species Schistocerca piceifrons. Next base: position 52,498,654 of record NC_060138.1, read on the forward strand.
TTCTGTAAGGGTTTCTTCTTATATCTCACGATGATCTTTCTTTTTTGTTCATTGTCCACCACATTATTAACTCCTTTAAAATTTACAATGAACTGCAGTGGCGACAGTAATGTACGTAAAAGGAACAGAAGCCAGAACACTTCCTGATTATACATTTCCTTATTCCTGTACACTATCCTAATTTATATCTCCAATCACAAAATTTCACGTTAGCATCTGCTGCTGAAATGGACATGAACATATTTTAGAATAACAGAACATCTTGAACCTGATTATCATATACCCGTTCATCGTGTGTATTCTCATTTTAAGGAACCGTTTTCCATCGTTCTCAATCATCTTGACCACATATGCTATACAATTCACAGTAATCAGATTAGCCATCTTATCATCTTATGTATACCTAATACTTCCTGTATATTTAGCGATTATCTAATTGGGCTTCTATTTTGTCCCATTAGTAGTTTTTACTTTATCTCTTTGTCACAATCCTGATAATAGCGGCAAGGCGGAAACAGTCTATATGAAATGTATAGCATATGTGATCAAGACAGACATTTATCATTATAATGAGGGAATACGGATTGTTCAACAGAACGTTACGCACATCCTGCATCTGCTTGTGTTACGTCTCAAGCCACAGTGCCATAGTAAGCTCATTTTTCAACGGCATAACACTCTTTCTCACATTGCAGGTATCTCTATGATCTGCCTGTGTGGTGCAGAGTTAGTCTCGTGTCCAGGAAAATACCCAGATCAGTCCTAGATACAACAAGAGTGGAAACAGCTTGGATGACAACTCAGTTCCAATACCAGAGTAGAGGGTATCAAAGACCAGCACAATAGTTGTGGTGCAGCATGCATCAGCAGAGGACAAATCGGAATAGAGACAGCGTTCGTAAACGAATAAGTGAGACTGTTTTGGCCAGAACTGGTGCAATGTCAGTAAGGGCGCGTATGGACAGTTGCTATAAATTCGATTCGATTTTGTTGTCACTGAAATGAGGTATCTTAGCCTCTCTACCAGTTAAGCCGTTTCTTTCCTATTCCTCCTGTTTCCTCTTCCCTTTCTGGGTGCTTCTTCTTATATTTTGGTCAGGCAGTTGTATTTAAAATCCCCGTTGAATAATGTTTGCCTTAATCCAACATCATCTTCTGAACTGGATTTATCTCTCACTTACGAGTTTCTGTAGTTCTTTGTAGCGATCAGCCTAAATAGTTCGAAAGTAAAAGAACGTCTGGATACGAATTTTACTGTGCTCTCTTCGTCTGCAGTAAACCGCATGTTCTGATTTCAACTTTATTTCCATTTTCCTACAACCTTGAATTTGGTGCACTAGCCCACAACAGTCAAAAGACTGGGGCGAATAACTGAGTCAGTTGTAAGCCTCGACAGAGCTAGGCTTACTGAAGTTTTAACTCGTGCTGGAGAATAAATCTCAGAACTTTCGATCAATGAGCTAGTGATGTATCGGTAGAGCGCTGACGTCTACAGTCAATATTGCCGTTTCACAGGCAGTCAGCATAATGCATTAAGGACTCATACAGAGGAACCAGCACTAACTCGCTTCCCTTCACCAATGTAGGTTGGTGAGAGTCCATCTATTTTAGTTTATCAAATAGGGAATTATCCAAACGGTTTCACTACGTAATTAATAGCTGTACGACACGACGTCAACGTCTCTATTGAACATCACGTAGTACCCTGGTTGATTCTTTGAATACTGACTGAGAAGTAATTTTGTTTTCTCGCTCAAGCCACCGTCTGACATCATCATACAGTGGTCGGTTTGCAGTTGATTAGGTGACAGGATCTATGGTTCTAATCACTATGACGATTAGCTTAACTTTTAAATGGTCATCGTGGAATTGTTCTTACACATATTGCTACTGCAGTAGTTAAGAAACCTTAAATTAATTCTTTGATGGAAGATCGAAATTTCAGTTGACTTTGTCGTACATACATGATGAAACATGGTTACACATAAAAACCTTCCTTTACGTTTCACTAATTACTAATCTTCACTACTTAGATTCTGTGCAAGTAGCTCATTGTCTGGAGATAATGCAAAAATCTTTCTCTCCTTACTGACACAAGCATACACAAAGTAAAGAATTAAAGCCACCGAAGGAATTAGTATGTGAAACATGCACAGTTATTAATGAAATTATTTGCAAATCCATTTATGTTGTGACACACATCCACAAAACATTAGTTTTCAGTTATGTTTGTAGTTGGTAAAATTGACATCAACACAGGAAAGCGCCAATTTAAAATACAGACACTTACACACATTTCGTCATTCCAGATTACTCAATGCGCGCTGCTCCCATAGGCATGATGGTTTTCATTTTGTTATCTTCTGTTCACTCTCAGATGGAATGCTCACCTTCGTTTTTGAACAGAAGTCTTACAAATCAGTAGCTCCAAACAATTACAACCTCTCATGTTGACATTATTCTTAAGGATTTCATAAATAATGTAACTAAAACGAAAACGAATGAGTCTCTACCAAATCAGCAGTATTTTGATTGTTTAATTGATTTAGGGGAAAGGGACCGAACAGCTAGGTCATCGGTCCCATCAGGTTAGAAAAGGATGGAGAAGGAAGTCGGCCGTCCCCTTTGAAAGGAACCATCCCAGCACTTGCCTGAAGCGATTTAGGGAAATCGCAAACATCTAAATCACGATAGCGAGATGCAGGCTTGAACTGTCTTCCTCCCGAATGTGAGTCCAGTATGCTAACCACTGCGCCACCTTCCTTGGTGCCGTATTTTCATGAAAATGAAATGTTCACTGCCCTACTATGTCAAAGAGAGATTTGAGCCAAAATTTGTTTATCAGAAAGACAAACAGCCCTCAAAGAACAAAAATGGTGTTTATGACATCAGTTGCAACGACTGTGCCTCATGCGACATAAACACGAATTTTAGGGCGCAGCCGGACTTAAAGAACAAAGAAGCTAGAAGCAGCAGAAAAATGGAACGCTTACTCTAACTTCGAGTAAAACTGTCTACAAAGCAATAACATTTTTGCGGTAGATGAAAAAATATTGCACATAGGACTGCCTCTGCTTGAAACATTGGCTACCAACATGTACGACGAGAACCGTGCTGAAAAGCTTCTGAATGAACTAACAGGATTTAGTTACGCATCATTCCTTCATACCGCCGCTACTGACTGTTAAATTATTACCCGTTATTAATCAACTTTTCAATAACGTAGTCTAGGATTGTCTGTGAATAAATTTTCATATTTAGTGTTAGCAGTTAATCTGTTTGAAGAATGTACATTGTTTCCTTTGTTTATGTTTGTAAAAATTTGCACAACCACATCCTTGGCAGTAATACCAGACAATGGGGGCGTAATCGTAATTCCAGGACTCAAATGTAAAGAATTAATTATACAAGTGGCTAAAAATAGTTGCTTTCCCTTTACCATCGTGCAGAAATCCACTGATGACACCAACCAGGTTTTGCACGATTTCTATTACGCTCGTAAGTTACAAGTCTGCCGCAGTATTTCGGCAGCGAAGCAGACTGTATGACAATGCCGACTTGTTTATGTGGCGCATTCATATCCTCACACATCCGTTTCGATTTCGGGGAGTAGACGGGAGTGACGTATACTGCTGGCTCATATGTGGGCAGCTGTCGTGTGCAGGGGCATAAAGCTTTCCCATCCGTCGTCTGGGGCGCCACATCTGTGGCGCGACATTCGTCTCGCCACCTTTTCGAAACCTGTGCTCCCTTTGGCAACAGTTTATTACTCGACGCTTCCTGTACAAGCAGATTCTGACGGAGATGTGGAGGGAACGTATCAGGTAAAGGACTGTGCTGCGGGAAATATGAAATATATCGAAATGTCATTGGATCGTGCACTATATAAGATGAAATTTCTTTTGCGGAAAGGGATTCAAATATTTATCACATGAGCTTGCGGGGAAGGGCGATGTATTTCCTGGGACATGTAATGAGTACAATCCATTGTTGAGGTAAAACAATTCTAGTAGACTTTATTATTACTGAGCAGCAGAATACGTGCACTACTCAGGGAATTTCTCATACGTCAGCTACTATAAGGATGGAAGGAATCGACATTATTAAACGACAGAAACCAACCCTCAGTACCAGTTGCCTATCTAACGACTTCCATGGGCAACATGTATTTGATTTTTATTATTTAAAAATTTAAAATGCTCCCATAATCCACTCATTAATAAGAGTAATCATAGGGCAAATGTTTAACACAAATATAAAACTTAGAAACTCTGTATGTCTCGCGGCACTGTTAAATCGTAGCGCTCAAATGGAGCAGAATACATTCACACAGTATTAGAGAATGAGAGCACCTGACGACTACCAACATTCTTTACACCTAATTTGAAACCTTTTCGAAACCTTACCCCATTAATATTCTCCAGAAAATAACGAAAGGAGAAGTAGTTTTTCTCTTCCCTTACTGCATTTTCACAGTTCGCGCACTAAAGCTTTAGCATCAGACACGAGTTTTAATTTATTACTTCGTTCTATTCGCAACCCTTTTTACAAACATATTCCACAAATATTTCACTTAATGTATCTATAAAATTATATCAGTTTTCAACGCGTCGTTCAGGAGGTATGCCGTGAGTTTCAATTTTACTTTTTCATTAATTATGGGTGAATAATCCGAAACTACCAAAACCTAAGTAATTAAAATATTTCGTCTGCTAATATAAACGTATTACATGCCTTACACATTATGTAGTTTGTAAAATAAAATGGACGTTTGAAGCTGTTTCGGACATGGGAATTCAGTGCTTTAAAAATTGTAAGATGGACGTTAGTGGGTTCAAAAAGGGCACAATTCTATACCGGCTACGTTATGTGGATAATTTTCTACACTTCGCCACTAGTTCTCAAAAATTTTAGCAGATAATGGAAAAGATTACAGTGGCCACTTCGGACATAAGAACTAAATTCAACTTCACGAAGTTTACAATAATGTATATACAACAAATCGAAGAAAAATTTACACTCTTAACAATGAAGTCATACTATTCGTTCATGCAAAATGTCTTTTACATATAAGGCAACAGAAGACAACGAATGTATAGATAGATAATTTCATAAATAGAAGAGTCAAAAGTATGCATTGCTATTAGTACACAGGATAGAATTCTCAGATGTGACCTCTCCGACGTATGTTAAATGGAGAGCCTATATTCTCTTTATGTTACCTGTTCTCCGCAAGACAGTAAGAGGCTGGTCATTCTAACTCTAGCCATTTTCCACCAAGTCATGTAGAAATTTATGATACGGATTACCAGGAGAAGCAGAAAAACTAATAAATCGATTAGTGAAGAAACTTCAGCGTATGACGTAATTAGTTTTGTAATGAAAATAACATAGTGGTGAACGCACCAACCGTCAGGTGGAGAGATGGTGAAAAATCCAGAGACCACTTGCCTGCATTCTAAAAAATGAGAGAAACCCGAGAATACAACGTAATGGATTAGAAATACGCAGGAACAACATTGGTTCAAATAGTCAAGGACTGTAAAACTTGAAGAAGGCTTAGTGTTCATTAATTCAACAGTGTGTATCAGTTAGCTGGTTGACGAATGGAATGGGGACATACTGCCACAAGGTACCAGATTGTGTATACGTGACCACTGTCTAACAATAGACATGCAGTTGGTAAAGAAAATGTGTCCAGTAGGTGGACACTCAGAACACCAGAATATAACACAAATAAAACAAGAACTTGAGTGCGAAATGAAAGAGGGAGGACTGAATAATGGGGCTGTTTTGGAACAAAATGAGAACCACAATTTATGATGTGTTAACAGTTTCGACGAATCATATATCTAATCGCAATAAGTAACAAAAGCGACAAAAAATTGAAACACGAATTAGAAAATCTGTCACATCGAAGCACAAGTAGCAGAATAAGCAAGGAATTCCTGATCTAGGCAGAAAGAAAGAAATTCTGAATAAAGAAGTTAAGGACTTTAAAGCAGAAATGGAAAAACTGATCACAATTGCTGTGTATAGGAAGGTTTCGAGAAATGGCATTAATGGGAAATGTAAGAGAGCTAGAAAAGATCCAGGGATGTGATGAATCACTGACTGAGACGAAATTGAACGTTGAAGTGTTCACTCCAAAAGTAAAAATAGTTACTGAAAGTACAAAGGAAATTTCAAATTTGAGAAAAGGTTTATCTTACACTGAGGCAGTAGTAAATAAATATGCAATTGTTTAAAAAACGGTAGTGTCTTTAAACACACTTCTGAGATTCTAGATAACACCGGCAGTCTTGGAAAGAAAATCTTTGGTAGGCCTAATGACTCAGTTGACAGAATTTTCAATGTTAAAATTTGAAGCAGTGAATAGAAATTTGAAAAGAGAATGGATGACATCCCGCAGATTTCTAAAGAATTTTGAAATAACCTTTCCTGAAAATATGTTCGATAATGAAAATATTGACGTGATAATAAGTGTTATAGTGATGGATGCGAAAAGTTGCTGTATGAATTTCAATAGGGACCGAATAACGTTTAATAAGTTTGAACAGCAGTTTATTAGCGAATATTGGTGTGAATGAAAATTGCACTATTTGTGTTGGGAGTCCATTATGACCAAGATGTATGCCAACAGGGGAAGAAACACTTTGAAAAAATTTCATGACAACTGCTTCCGAAAACTAAATAATCTCAGAAATCCAAATCTGTATGAGATCTTTGGGAAAATGTTCCAAAAAAGTGCAGCATTCAAAAAGAAGCAGTGTGTAGGTTACAACCACAAAAATTTTTTACGGTTATGAAAAGCATAGAGGATTAAGACAACTGAGAGGGCAATCACGATTTCCGTTAGTACAGTAACCAGAACGGACAAAGTAGTAATGTTGCGTGGAGGTTGTAGATGTAGTAGATTAAATTTTGCACTATTTGGGGAGATGTAAAACTTCTGAATGAGAATGAAGGCAAAAAAGGAAACCAGTAGCTGTATACATTGCATGTGGGACAAACAACGAGAGCATTCTCTATTCTGAGTTAAGATACATGATTGTGGACTAAGCAGAAATTACCGTAAGCGGAACCATGAGAAGGAAGCACCATAAATAAGGTTGTAGAGTCCCGGTAGCAGGTGCGTGTAGAAACATGTTACTGCAGGCAGGTAGTCACAGGTGTGCAACATGAAAGCTGTGCCCTCTGATACTTTAATGAACGGAGTGGATAGATCAGCCGTCCGTGCAAATATAATGATTGCAGCTATGAAACAAAGAGATGATGTCGCTGTAGCACCGCGCGACTACTACGGTCGCAGGTTCGAATCCTGCCTCGGGAATGGAAGTGTGTGATGTCCTTAGGTTAGTTAGGTTTAAGTATTTCTAAGTTCTAGGGGACTGATGACCTCAGATGTTAAGTCCCATAGTGCTCAGAGGCATTTTGAACCATTCGCTGTAGCGAGCATTCTACTCACTTTGCAGAATTCTGCTGTAGCACCAGTCGGAAAAGAAAATATTCGAGTAATCAGACTGAATAGTAATAACACCACTTCATCTATGATTAGAATGGAGAGATTAATAGAAATAAATTGCTTCGACCTTTAGCTAGTCAGAAAAAGAATGATAACCTATACGTGAGTGTAAGGCAATGTGAATATGAAGATATGGAGACTGATGCGACATCGGAACTATTACATATCAGAAGGAAAGAAAGAGCGATCGTAATTCATCACCTGATGTGAATGTAGAAATGTGTGTTACGAGGGAAAGTACCACACAAAGTAAGTGAACTGCCAGTACCAAAGATGTTGTGTTTAGGGGAACGATGTCTCGTTGAAAATGCCATTTTTGTTAATGACGTGAGGAATGTTATGTAGGACACATGAATGGAAGGTGAGATTATTAGCATTGTGAATGAAGTATTCCAGAATACTGAAGTTAATGTAAAAGAAACAAAGGCAGAAAGGCGAGATAATATTGTTCAAGGCGTCTGTGTATGCACAATCGACGTCAGTGAGGATTACACAAAATGAGACGTTAAAGCTGATATCTAAAGCTGGGATTCTAATTAAACCACTGTTAAATGGCTCAATGCAATACAAAAGATTGTGTCAATTCACCTATCCATACAAAAACCAGAAATTGAAACAGAACAAGAGAAAATAAAAAGGGACAAATTCAATTACAAGTTATGATCACACAAAACGTGGCAATTAGTAAGCTTGAAACGCTTCCAGACAAAAGCTGATAAAGGAAAAGCAATAAATACCAGGATGACTGACGGCGCCAAGATCTATTCTGAGAAAAACTAGACAATTCTAAAATATGATGAAGGAAAACACGCACTCAAACAGACAGCTATTTGAAATACAAAACTGCATGTCTTACTGGGAAGTGGATCATAAATTAGTGAATTTACTCAGACTTTTCGAATATGGAAAAAGCAGACCAGGTCTCATTTCAATCCTATCAATTGGGGGGGGGGGGGGTCAAAATGGTTGTTTCAATGAAGAAGGCTAGTATATATATTAAGGAAAAATCTTCACATTTCAAAGGGAAAGGATATGAATTTGAGCATATGTTCCTAGTGATTCCTGAGTTTGTTACTGATGTGACACAGCAGACTGGTTGGTTAATGAAGCAGGATGTACTCACCGAGTGTAAAGTTGCGACTGGTAGCGAACCAGGGGGCTTAAAAGTCCCATTTGAAGAACTGCATTTCAAAAAATAAGAATATTATTTTTTACACATAAAATTAGCTACTACAAATACTACATTAGAAAATGGCTTTGAAAACTATCGTCAATAGTGGGTCTAATACTGAATTTTATGAGAGTGTAAAAGGCTGAATTGTATATTATTTTGAACAAGAACAGCGAATTATTTCCTTATAAATCAGGCTTCATGGAGAAATTGTATGCAAATTACACCCCATGACTCACTTCATTCACCCTGCCCAGTTCCATTGTCTAGGAAAGAAGCAGTTCAATGGAAGAGTAACTAAACGTTGGACTGTAAACGTATGCTTTTCTGGATTTGAGGCCGCAATGTCAACTACAAAACTCAGACGTTTCGACAACTACTGCAATACGCCCTCCTCGGCGTGTATTGCTAACACATTGCAATACCCCCTGAGGAAGAAGTTTAACAATGGTCGCCGAAACGTCAGGGTTCTACAGTTGACGATGCGGTCTCAAACCCAGAAGTATTTTACAGAAAACGTTAGAATGTGGGGAAGACTGTAAGACGTAACTTTTGGATAGAGTTACCTACTTACCATTGTAAATATAAGGGACAGAAAACTGACGGTAGTTAATAGTGCATGGACTTTGAACAAAACAATAAACAGCGAGACTGACCATCGAAAGTGTCTTGATGAATTACGACAGAGGTTTAACAATAATTTTATATGACTGCATTTCATTAGATGACGGGATTTGCAATGCCAACTACAAAACTCAGACGTTTCGACAACTACTGCAAGACACCCTCCTCGGCGTGTATTGCTAACACATTGTAATACCCCCTGAGGAAGGCGTTTAACAATGTTCGCCGAAACGTCAGGATTCTACAGTTGACGATGCGGTCTCAAACCCAGAAGTATTTTACTGAAAACGTGAGAATGTGGGGAAGACTGTAAGACGTAATTTTTGGATAGAGTTACCTACTTATCATCGTAAATATAAGGGACAGAAAACTGACAGTAGTTAATAGAGCATGGACTTTGAACAAAACAATAAACAGCGAGACTGACCATCGTAAGTGTCTTGATGAATTACGACAGAGGTTTAACTATAATTATATATGACTGCTTTTCACTAGATGACGGGATATTGGCATATTCCTTTAGCACCTCAATCACGTAAATACACTGCTTATCTGTTAGCTGGTAAATGTTACCATTATAATATTAAGCCCTTTGTTTTAAATACTAGCATTTCTGCTTCCATAATTGCATTAATCGAATCTTAGGAGCCGAAATCAGTGCTAATGTTTATGTAGATGACTTGCTAGCTGCAATACAAGACTGGACTGAACACTGTCAATTACTGAATGAGAGTTCTAAAGCACTTCAAGTTCTTTAAGTTGAGGATATGACTTTAAAACTGAAGAAATGTGAATTTGTTAAGAAAGAAATTAAGTTCTTGGGGTACTTAATTACCACAGGTGGAATGACATAGACCCAGAAGAATTAACCGCTGTTAAAAATGGTCTGCAAACTGCAGACAAGAAAAAAAACATGTAGCTTACCTTAGGCACTGTCGATTCTAAGGGAAGTTAGCAAAAGGACTTGCTTTCAATAATCCAAACTAAGTCAACTTACTAAGGAAAGATAGTGTTATTGTGTAAATAGAAAGTCAACTTATTTTGACTATTTGTGAAAGTATTTAATAAGGGACTGTGTGTCACATCTTTCTAATTTATCACATCCGCTTCATATGAATGGACAGATTATTCAAATAGTAGACGAGCCAGAATGAAATATTCTCGAAATAATTGCATTGGTAACTCTGATCAAATATGATAAAATACGTACAATGACTGAAAATAAAGCTCTGGCAATTATTTGTAGTTTTAGGGAATTCAGGAACTATTTTCGTATGGACATAAGCTGATTTTCCATGCAGATTCCTAAAAGAAGTCGTCTTTTGCGTGCAAGACTAATACTTTGCATTTCCTGCAGATTCTATTAAGAAATTTCTTACATTGAAGGTACTGTAGGCCTTGGATTTCTGTCTTGTCAGGTTTCCCAGAAGATCATTCAACACTGTAATCAGTCACAACTCCACTTTCAGAAGCGCTTTCTCTTATCTTCTGCAATGTTAGCCTACTGAATACATCTTCTTGTATTTCGTATACATGTTCTTGCGTCTTGACACCTACTTACTTCGCTGGCGTTATGGCATCATTCTACTGAATCATCACCAGAGCAGACTGTGAAGCCAGGTAGGATCTTGGTGTAACATTGCAGACAATTTAAAAGATGAGGCTTTCTTTAAATTGCTGGAAAATTTGATGTACCTTCCCACGAAAACTGGAAATGAGGAAACGTCTCAGAAGCTACATTTTTTATGATTTAAATCATTAATGGAAAAATGAGCCTATATACAAAAACGTGAGGCATCACGAAATGATGTTAGATGTTGAAACACAGTGAAGGCCACTTTTGATAATACTAGCTTTCCCAAACTGGGAGAGTATTACCAAATTTTCAGTGATGCACTAAATAGATATGAAGATTGCTAGAGTTCACCATCCAGTGACAGCCGTTGTTCAACTGTAACTGTATAGACAAGATAGAAGATTTTTTGAACGAGAAAGTCTTATTGTTATTGTTCACAGATCAAGTGTGTAGACGGTGCTGATGATTATGCATGTGTTTCGGTGCCTTAGCAATAAAAATATGGAACTGGAAGTTGTGCTCCGGAACACTATTTAATCTTTCGCCGCTCTATAATCTCAGTTTTTCATTTTCTAATTGCATTTTTAAATGATAGCATTCACTTTCTGTGAGCTGCACTGTCTTCCCGAAATAACCGAAATTACTCTAAATTATAAGCTTTTTCCAGTTGTGGTAAAATGCTCCATTGTACAACATATTTACACACGTATCAAGAAATGGAACACGAAATTTTATAAGTGCTGCAGTCGAGGAAATCTTGACTTACTGTGCTTAGTACTCTGTTACGTTATTACTCTACTATATAACAATAATGAAATTAGCGAGTGGAAACAACTTTAGTGAAATTGTCTTCAAAAAGACAATTACAATTTAAAACCTTTTTAAAATTGAAGCTGTTGAAAACTAACCCAAATTTTCATTTTCATGACAGGAAAAATTGTTAACACACTGGGGAACATCAGTGCATTTGCAAATATCAGATGTTCCTCGGTAGAAGACTTTCTTCCATTTCATGATGTAAGGTGGTCCATGACAGAAGAAGTATAGCGTATCTGTCCACATTTATACAAAGCGAAAATCATTTAAACCGAAAAACTTTGGGAGGTTGCACGGAATTCTCCAAAAACCAATGTTTCTCTCTAATGCCCTATTTCCCTGTGAGGATTTATTAAACTCGTAGAAAGAGTTTTCTCCTAATGAAAGTTAACTGATCCAACAAACTGTGTGAGGCTGCATGGGACATTAATAACACTTATTCTCCTGTGAGGCACAATTGAACTAGGAAATTAAATCTTCTTTACATTAGACCAAAGGTAACGCAAACAACTTTTAATTTTTTACTACCACGTGTCAAGAAAACCAACACAATAACATGATTTAAAATATGTATCCATTACATTGCTTCAAAAATCTATCTATTGACTTGTTAACAAAGTTTATAGCGGTGGATGATGTTCTGTAACGCAGTCGAAGACTGCAATAGTGTCCTTCATCTCTCCTGCTACAGCTACTAAATGGGCAATCAGATCCTCTTTTCATTCAAGAGGAATATTTTAAACAAGGCTGTGTAACTCTCGTCACACGAAAATAGCCAAGAGGACTCAAATCAAGCAATCGAGTATTCCATGGTACAGGAACAACTCTGCCAGTCAACTTTTCTGAAAACTGTCGGTTCAAGAATTGACGCACAGGGTGAGTGAAATGTCGAGGCGCCCCGTCATGCTAGATCCATATACTCTGTCTTGTAGTGAATGGAACGTCATCCATCAATCCAGGAAAAGCTTTGGTGAGAAAATTGTATAACGACTGCCATTAAATGATGTCGGTAGGAGATCCAGTCCAATTAAACGGTTACCAACAACACCTGCCGACATATCCACATATAGCCGCACCTGAGGAGCGCCAATAAATATGGCAGATTGGTTGAAATCACTCCAAACATGTGAACTGTGGGTGTTGAAGACCCCATCCACGTACAGGATGATTTTGTCCACCCTGAACAAACTCTAGGGACTGACGATTCAAAGGATACGGAACAGAAAAGGTAATGAACTTACGCCCGGAAATGCATGGTTTCCATGCCAGAGACAGTTTATTGAATCATACTTTGTTACAGAGACTGCGGTCTAATACGCACAGTACCATGCATCCACAGTGGCAGTATGCATGGCTTCCTCCTAGAGGGTGGTACTGTGCCTCATACGACATTCCCTAGCGCCCTCTCCTGCCATAGACATTGGTAACGTTGTATCAGAGCCAGTTCTCTTAATAACTTACCTTGTAGTGGATGTGGTACACTTTTGTATACTTTGGTTCCGTATTCCAATCGTGAGCTTGTCAACGTGGTGTTTACCAACGGAAAGGCAAATGGGAACGGGCGTGTTCGAATACGGAACCATTGTGTACAACGCTCTATCATATCCACTACAAGGTGAGTCAGTAAGAGAAGAATCGGGCACAGCATTATCAATGACTATGGCAGGAGAGGCTCCTAGTGCATGACGTATGAGGCACAGTGCCACCCTCTGAGGGGTTAAACTAACCGTGGCTGCATGGTAAAGCGCGTATTAGATCGCAGTCTCCCTAACAAAGTATGACTGAATAAGTAGTCCCCAGTTTGAAACCATGCACCTCCGGACATAGGATCATTAAACCCTTTTCGTTCGTTATCCTCTCATTGATCAATCCATAGAGTTTATATAGGTTGGAAAAAAATCACCTGTTGTGGTAAGCACCAATGATGTCAGTTTCAGGTGTATCGCTCCATTAGTAAACATGTACTAAGCTGGGTCAAGATGTACATGTAAACGAGAATATGAAACAGCTGTTACAATTGAGGAGTTAAGTATGTTTTCTAGACGACCAGTTGTAACAATTTGGTCATTAAAGGTGAAGAGTGAATTCGCCATCTACCTGATTAAATAACGCATGAAATTATGACAATAGAAAAACACATTAGTTTAGATGTCCAGGGTGACCTCTCAGAGACTGACGGTTTAAATAATTTTGAACCCCAAATAACCAGTTTTAAGAATATAGAAATGTTTATTCCTGTCAGTGTCTTCATGGAGGGTGAGGCCGCATTTTGAACTATTTTTTACTACTAGCTATGTGTGCTGCTTTTGTCTGTCTCTCTCTCTCTCTCTCTCTCTCTGTGCGTGTGTGTGTGTGTGTGTGTGTGTGTGTGTGTGTGTGTGTGTGTGTCAGAGACAGAGAGAAAGAGAACCATGAGCCAAAGCTGCAAAAATGCCTAAACAGCTAGACCGCATGATTACAAAGTTGAGGTTTCTTCAGATCTAAGGTTAATTCACCTGAGTGTTACGAAAGACATGTTCTCAATGATGGCGATATGTTCGGGGCTTATTTCGACCATCATCTGACTTACCAAGCAAGTTAAGGGGGAGTGCATCAATAAAGTCGACTCTCGATCGTTGTGCGACTAGGTTTTTTTTCACTTTAGTAACTCTTATCAACAGCTGAAATAAGTATCGAGTGATAGAAAAAAATACAGTGGCTGACAGATGTTTGAATTGAATACCGCATATTAGGAAATCAATGTTGCAACCTCCATGTCACTGCCAAAAGTAAGCGCACAAACATGGAGGTGCAGTCAGATGCAACGTAGACTGTCTCTTGTTTACATATCAGGTTAACAACTACGCTGCAAAACAGGAGAAAATATTCCCGTAGTGTAAAGTAAAAATTATATCTGCTTAGTAGTCTGCTTAAACAGTTTATTCGGCTACTTTCATGTACGGGTCGGAAGTGTCTATTACTTTGAAATTTCGGCAGGTTCCCTCTAGCTCCTTCAAGCAATACGTTAATATTACGTCAGTTCCTAGAAGGTGTGAAAGAGACTAAGCAAGAGGCTGAATTACGGAAAGGTGGTTAATGAGAGCGACTTTTATTGTCTACATGCCACATAGTGACAGAGAAAGAAAAAAATCTCACATTTTGTATTATGTTAACAATGATGTGACATCAGGCAGTTGTCAATACTCAATACCGCAAAACTGTGTGACGTAAGTCTTCTATATTCTCATACTGAGCCAACTCCGCAGTGTTCCTCGGGCAAGGGCTACTGCAAATTTCTATTCATAGCGAAGCTCTAGAAAAGTAGAAAACTTTCTGAATCGTTCTGGAGGATTACTGCTTCTGAGATATTCCACATTTTTGGCAGGGACTCATGCATTGATGGTGCATGCATTCCAGTCAGCCGGAAGACCGTTATTGTCGAGGGGCAGTCTCTGTAAGAAAAAGTTCTCAGAAAGACAGTGTGATGCGGAGCATCCTTACATTTATTTGAAAGAAAGATGGAAAATCGAATACACATTGCTGGTCTGAAAGTAGTTTCCAATTTCTTCGTGTTCTTAGGCTACGACATAGGCGTTGCGTTTTCTGTCGAATCACAATGTGATTGCCCTACGGATGTACTGCAGAAGACACTGAAGGGTAGATGTGCCTCGGAAATGCGTCTGTGTTTTTATCCAGGTGAGACTAGCAGGTCCTCTCGTACATCCTGCCAGGAGTCGTTTGTATTTAACGCTACGTCCATTACGACTTAAGAGCCTACGTTTATTACGTGCGTCGAAAGAGGCAGGTGAGGAGAGAGAGAGAGAGAGAGAGAGAGAGAGAGAGAGAGAGAGAGAGAGGGAGAGAGAGAAAGAGAGAGAGGGATAGAGAGAAATACGTAATATGAAACAGATAATGAAGGGGAAGTACATATAATGAGGACGAGGCAGCATGCGGAACGAAAACAAGAAGGTGTTTAACTGTGGAATGATGGGGAACCTTACTTTACAGGGTTTCAGATGGCTCGCAATTATGACGAATTTTCAGTGGAAAGTACTGAATCTGACATAAGCAAGGGAAGAAAAGCAACAGGGCACTGAAATTGCTATGGAGTAAAGTCAACCGCCGGCACGCCCGTTGGGAACGACAGGGAAGAGATTGCTGTGAGAAGAGGTCAGCCAATCGCACGCTGACCGACCCCTCTTCAGGACGACAACGCGACAGCAGCGGCCCCTGTGTGAAGAGGGCATATCCGACTGGGGACTCCCCAGTTGAATACTACTCTCAAGAGTAGTGATTTTAATAGCAGCGTCAACGCTCGTTACTTACCTTGCACATTCTATGTAGCACAGACTTTGAATTGTTTATACTGAAGAAGATAAATTACACTACTGACCATTAAAATTGCTACACCACGAAGATGACGTGCTACAAACGACAAAATTTAACCGACAGGAAGAAGATACTCAGGTATGCAAATGATTATCTTTTCAGAGCATTCATACTAGGTTGGCCACGGTGGCGACACCTACAACGTGCTGACATGAGGAAAGTTTCCAACCGATTTCTCATACACAGACAGCAGTTGACCGGCGTTGCCTGGTGAAACGTTGTTGTGATGACTCGTGTAAGGAGGAGAAATGCGTGCCAACACGTTTCCGACTTTGATAAAGGACGGATTGTAGCCTATAGCGATTGCGGTTTATCGTATCGCGACATTGCTACTCGTGTTGGTCGACGTCCAATGACTGTCAGCAGAATATGGGATCGGTGGGTTCAGGAGGGTAACACGGAACGCCGTGCTGGATCCCAAAGGCCTCATATCACTAGCACTCGAGACGACAGGCATCATATTCGCATGGCTGTAACGGATCGTGCAGCCACGTCTCGATCCCTGAGTCAACAGATGGGGACCTATGCAAGACAACAACCATCTGCACAAACAGTTGGACGACGTTTGCAGCAGCATGGACTATCAGCTCCTAGACCATGGCTGCGATTACCCTTGACGCTGCATCACAGACAGGTGCGCCTGCGATGGTGTACTCAACGACGAACCTGGGTGTACGAATGACAAAACGCCAATTTTTGCATGAATCCAAGTAGTGCTGACAGCATCATGATGGTCGCATCCCTGTTTGGCGACATCGCGGTGAACGTACACTGGAAACGTGAATTCGTCATCGCCACAATGGCGTATCACCCGGAGTGATGGTATGGGGTGCCAATGGTTACACGTCGCGGCCACTTCTTGTTCACATTGACGCCATTTTGAACAGTGGACGTTACATTTCAGATGTGTTACGACCCGTGGCTCTACCCTTCATTCCAGCGAAACCCTACATTTCAGCAGGATAATTCACGACCGCTTGCTACATGTCCTGTACGGGCCTTTCTGGATACATAAAATTTTCCACTACTGCCCTGGCCAGCACATTCTCCAGATCTCTCACCAATTGAAAATGTCTGGTCAATGCTGGCACAGCAACTGGCTCGTCACGGTACACCAGTCACTACTCTTGATGAACTGTGATATCGTGATGAGGCTGCATGGTCAGCTGTACCTGTAGACTCCATGCAAGCTCTGTTTGACTCAATGCAAAGGCGTACCATGGCCGTTATTACGGCCAGAGCTGGTTGTTCTGGGTACTGATTTTTTCAGGATCCATGCACCCAAATTGCGTGAAAATGTAATCACATGTCAGTTCAATATATTTGTCCAATGAATACTAGTTTATCATGTGCATTTCTTCTTGGTGTAGCAATTTTAGTGGTCAGTAGTGTATTTTGTTTATCGCCCTTTGCTTCTGACACATCTGCGTAATTGCAAAAGCTAAGTATTGTCTCATTTCCTTTTTGGACTAAAACTCAGTGATACGATTTTCTGAAAGTTTGTCTAGCGAATCGTGTATGCCGGCGTCCTAGACATCACAGATCTGGGAACAGTGTGCAGGTTAGCTTGCTTAAGAAAATGTACCGCAAGAATAGAGATGGAGATTAGGAATGTTTTTGCTTTATGGACGGGCACAGCTCGGACACTAGATGAATGGGACCTTGAGTTAAGATGACGATTAGATGTGCTGCGCTGCTTGCATGCCGTGGAGCCTATGAGGCAGACATAAAGCATATTGTGGATACGTAACTTGTCCAGTCACGACCATGCAGAATATGAGTACGCGGCGAAGACATGTTCAAACAAGAGCGTTGATTATCACTGCAAAACGTCTACATTCTTCCTACTTGTGCCATGCTGAATTACATCGAATTATTGGTGGTTCGGCAGAAAAAGTACACACTTCATATCCAATGCAAATATGATCCCAAATTTGTGGAGAGTATAGTGGCCAACAGAAGTCTGCGCACACGTGGCGAGAATATTTCCTGCTCGGCTGACGTGCTCATCTAAAATTGCATCTGAGTTGTCCGCCGTTTACAAAAACGGTATTGGGATACCTTCGAGAATGACAGAAATCTAGAATAAGTGCCTCGACTCGCTCCTACAAAATATTTTATGTCTGTGTACAGGAGTAGACAAAAGAATATGGATGAAACCATGAGCACAATGCATCACCACACCAAATATTGTGTAGGACAACCGTTGGCATATATAGCAGCTTCCAGTCATCTCTAAATGAATAAATGCAGGTCAAGTGTGGTTTTCAAGGGAATCTTATACCTTTCTTTCTACAAAATAGTGGGACGTTAAGGTAGCGAAAATGGAGGTCTACAGCGCCCACACAGCTTTCTGTTTCGAGCAGACCACAAAGGCTCAATAAATGTTGAGATCGAGTGACTCTGTTGGCCAGGAGAGATGTGACAATTCATCCTCGCACTCGCATAATCAGTCCTAAACATGCCAGTCTTATGAACACAGAAGCCTGTGGTCTTGGAACACAGCATCACCGTTGGAGATCACTGTCCACTCATGGACTTAAAGGTTCACACCATCCTTTACAGTAGTGCGACCTTGCGGAGTAACAATGGGGCCCATGGACTACCGCGATACGGCTGCCCGAATCATCGCCGAAGCCCGTCTTGTTTCTCTCTTGCAGGCAAGCAGTCTTCATCGATGCCTGGGACGGCATAACCACACCTAAACTCGACCAGAAGTTGGAGACGGTGCGAAACAGACTCATCCAACCAAATGACTTCCTCCCATCGCTCCACTGTCCAGTTTTCGTGGCTTCGGCAATAGGTTACCTTGTCACAGACTTTAGCAGCACTGCTAAGTGGTTTTGGAATCAAGGCTTGCCCCGCAAATTCTTGCTTATGCAGCTCTCTTAGGGTCGTTTTGATGCTAACAGTGTTCGACAGTGCAACATCCAGTTCTGCAGTGATCTTTGCGGCTGTAGTCCTCATAAGTTTCGTCACAATCCTCTTCAATGACTGTTCCGCCCGATCACTCTACAGTACGTCTACATCTGCAGCTATATGAATACTCTTCCAATCACACTTAAGTGCCTGGCACACCGTTCATCGAACCACGTTCATAATAATTCTTTATTGTTTCACCTATATCTTTCCACGTGAGGTCTGATTTCCCTTATTTTATTATGATGATCGTATCTTCCTCTGCAGGCCGACGTCAACAAGGCATTTTCGCATCCGGAGGAGGAAGTTGGTGACTGAAATTTTGTGAGAAGATTCTGCCGCAACGAAACACTCCTTGATGTCAACCCTAAATCCTGACCGAGTGAGGTGGCGCAGTGGTTAGCACACTGGACTCGCATTCGGGAGGACGACGGTTCAATCCCGTCTCCGGCCATCCTGATTTAGGTTTTCCGTGATTTCCCTAAATCGCTTCAGGCAAATGCCGAGATGGTTCCTTTGAAAGGGCACGGCCGATTTTCTTCCCCATCCTTCCCTCACCCGAGATTGCGCTCCGTCTCTAATGACCTCGTTGTCGACGGGACGTTAAACACTAATCTCCTCCTCCCCCTCCTCCCTAAATCCTGTATCATGTTAGTGACATTATCTCCCCTATTACTCGATAATCCAATTGTGCTGCCCTTCTTTGACTTACTTGATGTACGCCGTCAGTCCTACCTGATAAGCATCCCAAACCGCCCAGCACTATTCCAAAAGACTGCGGACGAGCTAGTGTAGGCTGTCCCTTAAGTAGATCTGTTACAATTTCTAAGCGTTCTGCGAGTAAAACGAAGTCTTTGGTTTGCATTCCCCGTAACACGTTCTATGGGTTCTTCCCAGTTTAAATAGTTCGTAATTGTAATTCCTAGTACTTCGTTGAATTTACGGCCTTTACATTAGACTGATTTATCGTGTACCAGACGTTTGACGCATTGCTTGTCCGCCTCTGTAGCGTAGTCGTAACGTTACCGCCTACCACGCAGGGGCCCGGGTTCGATTCCCTGCAGGGGACTGGGTGTTGTGTGTCCTTCATCATCATTTTCATCGTCATTGACTCGCAAGTCGCCGAAGTGATGTCAACTAAAAAGGGCTTGCAACGGACTCCTTTTAGCACTCATGTGGATGAACTCATATTTTCATTATTTATGGTCTAGTGTAAATTTTGTTATTTAGGGTCAATTGCCAATTTTCGTTCGGTTAACGTATCTTTAGTAAATCGTTTTGCAATTTGTTTTGATCTTATGATAAGTCTATTAGACGATAAACGTCAGCATCATCTGCAAACAACCTAAAATGGCTGCTCAGATTGTCTCCTAAACAGTTTATATACATAAGGAACAGCAAAGAGCCTATAAAATTACCTTTGGGAATGCCAAATATCACTTCAGTTTTACTCGATGACTTTCCTTCAGTTACTACGAACTGTGACGTTTCTCCCTTGATATCACGAATCCAGTCACAGAACTGTGACGATATTCCATAAGGACGTTGTTACACTACACCCGCTTGTGCGGTATAGTCTCAAAAGCCGTTTGTAAGTCTAAGAATATGGAATCAATTTGAAATTGCTTGTCAATAGCACCCAACACCTCCTGTGTGTAAAGAGTTAGTGCTGTTTCACAAGAACGATGTTTACTAAATCCATGCTGACTGTGTGTCTATAGACCGTTCCCTTCGAGGTAATTCATGATGTTCGAATACAATATATGTTCCAAAATCGTACTGTGTATCTGGATATCGACATTAATGATATGGGCCAGTAATTTAGTGGTTTCTTGAAGAGTGGTGTGGGCTGTAAAACTTTCGATTCTTTGTGTGCGGATCTTTCCAAGAACGAGCGATTGTATATGCATCACCGTATACTGAAAGGAACCTAATTGGTATACAGTCTGTATCTGAAGACTTGCTTTTATTAAGTTCATTAAGTTCCTTCACTACTCCGAGGATATTTACTTCTAAGTTACTCATGTTGGGAGCTGTTGTTGATTCGAATTCTGGAGTATTTACTTCGTCTTCTTTCGTGAAGGAATTTCGAATGGCTGTGTTTGATATCTCTGCTTTCTCAGCACTGTAGTTGATAGTACTTCCACTGCTAACGCGCAGAGAAGGCATTGACTGATCCTTGCCGCTAGCATACTTTGCATACGATCAGAAACTCACTGTATTTTCATCCAGCTTTCGAGATAAGGTTTCGTTGTGGAAACTATTATTAGCATCTAATTTTCATACATGTTATGATTTAACGAATTATGATTTTCCGCTTTTCTTGTGTGCTATACAAATTTTCAGTGTGGTGCCTCAGGAAACACCAAAGACGTCAACTACCTTGGTTACGGAAGTACGCGCAAAACGAGCACTAGCAATTTGGCCACGTTCGAATTGACTTAGCTCCGACATAATGCACTCACAACTACAACGCCGTTGTGGTCACGACTTACACTGGCGACATACGGAGACCACTGCACTGGTGTCAGTCTTGGTAAAATACAACAGCACAAACCAAAAGGCTTGGCTTTCATCTGTATGTATGTTCAAGCTTTTATTTCTCGGGGCCCTTCCATTCCTTGATCAAGCCTCTGTCTACCCTTTTTTCGTAGACCACGAAATCTTGCTTACCTGACACACTGAGATGTAAAATTAATTACGAGGAAGACAAAATAAGTTGATAGTTATTAAAAACAGCAGTAGAAGTAGTTGACAAATAAAATTTATTTCCTAACTATAACTTTGATCGTTATAAATTTCTGCGAATAAACCCCTAAAGCTTCCTTCAGACTGATCTCAGCACGTCTGTGATGTCAAATTAGTCCAGTGGTTCCCAACTGTACTTAGACAATTACCCATAAATGTATTCAGATACAAGCTAGTAACCCCACATCCAATCACCCCCACCCTTCCCTCCCCACACTGTCACCGACATTAGCGCTGTCTTAACTTTAAAATGAAATATAATTTTTTCTGAATAATTTTATTTTTAAAATTATGAAAGATAAATTATATATAGTTTCTGTAGGTGTTTTATTAAGCCTCAGTCTAATGAGACATTTGGTACCGTTTATTTGTAACAACCATTTTCTTATTGAATGATGAAGCAATTGTCACGGCAACGTACAACTCTTCTTCAGAAAAGATGTTGAAAGGAGACACTTGTTGAAAAAAATGTCTCCTCGGCACTACTCCTGCTGAAATGTCTGCACTATTCTTATTATTTGTAATTCACTTGCTTCCTGGACCCATTAGTTTTGAAATGGCCAAAACTGGAAAACTGGATGCTACTAATCCTTTGTATGTGCTTACTGCCACTAATAATAGTAATAATAATGTTGTGTAGGTCCTACAACGGCGTAAAATCCATTTCAAAGTTGCAGTTGCTGTCAATTGGTTTGTTTATTCCTGTGAAATGTTTAAGTAATCAATTTCTGGTTTGCTGTGAGAACTGCCCACTAGCTTGCACAAGGCAGTTTCATGCGATATTTTAAACACATGCGACACATATATGTCTCAATTTTACTGTCGTATAAACATGGTACGAAGTAGAAAATATGTGTGTTGTAGTAGACTCTGTGAGGAAGATGTTCATACATTTGTTTCAAGCGCTGTGATGTCTACCACACCGTCTGATGCGCTAATGCTGGTTTTGAAATTAGAAAATGTAATTATTTGCAACTTACGTGATCTCCACTACACTCTTACGAAGTAGTAAAACATCGTAACAATCCCTTAAAAATGTAGTTTCATGACAGAAACACAACTAAACCTTTCGATTTTACCCCTGAGATAATTATATTTTAATTCTCGGGGTGAAATTACCTCCAGGTTAGGAATCACTGAATTTCACCGAATTAGTCCATATAAGAGAACGTGAGACTTACAGAAGAGAACGTGAGACAGTGTCAAAACTGTTTTACTCCCATATTACTAATCAGTGCTTTGTAGCAATCCACCTTGATTCAAAAGCTTCTCAGGTGTTGCCACTTCATTGCTACATGACCACAGCTAATTGCCTCTGCTTTTTAACCGATACTGCAAATTAAATGCTAACTGAAGGTAAACAGGGTAACACTCTAAGGTCAGAAAAAGAAAGACACACACTGAAACACTCCTCTTAGAATTCTCACTGATAGTAACGAAACTTATTGTCCTCTCTTACATATAGATAAATATGCCTGCTTCGTCAAACGCCTCATGCTGGCTAATGGCACGTTGCTCCACTGTGAGCAAGCTTCCCAGAGAATACGTGTTCGCTCACCAGACTACAACAGTCTGGAGAACCGGCAGCTGACCAAACCGGTTTCTACATCCACGCATAGGAACGCACTTTGATGCTTTGCAATCAGGCACAACACCGCAACTGAGTGTCAATAATCGCCTACTATTGACTGTAAAGATATAACTCTATGGAAACTATATAAACATTTCAGCCGTGTTGTTATTTAGTTTTATGCATTACTTTCAGCAGCGTCTTTCAAAACAGTCAAATATTAAAGGAACGTAAATGACTGAAATCTCTTTTCGTAGTTTCCTATAAGAAAGCCTATTTTTGATCAAACATCTGACTACAAAAAAACATGACTCCCTATAAATTGCGGAATTAGATTTTGCCCGTGCTTTCGCAACCAAACTTGGAATAGGAAACGCATATTTGAAATCAAATTCACAAGCCTGATATTTGGTTTTACAACACAGAGTATGTTTGGTTGAACATATTCACAGTAGGTGAGAAATATGTTATCAGTCGTTTCAGGAAATCTCTTTTCCGATTTTTCATTGTGAAATGGGTAAATAGGTTGAAAAATTGATCAACGCCATGTCTAGGTTTGCAAAACTCCGTATAATTTAAAATATAATTAGTGACCAGATGAAATTGTTGTCCAAACTTTCATAGCCAATCGAAGATTCTGAAATGAACCAACGCTCCATCAAATTGATAAGTCTGATTTTCAGAAAAGTATTTAGTTTCATTGAAACTAATTGGGAAAGTTAAAAGGCTTAATTAGCAATTTTTTGGGGAAATTTCCAATGATTCACTGTCTGAGTAGTCATAACTAAACGAAAAGTGTGTTATGGACTAGTGGAGTATCAAAATGGGTAGCGGGGAAAATGAAAGTAATTGCATGAAAGTATTCACAGTAGTAAAGAAAAATTTAGTTATTGATTTCAGGGAAATTTTGTTCCGAAGTTTCATAGCCAAACAAACAGTGAAGAATGGGTACCTTCAGTATCAAATAGATCAGTGTGAGGTGTAATTTTGCGAAGAAAATATTTAATTGATTGAAAGAAAGCAGAGTAATTGAGAAAAACTTCATTTGTGATACGAGGAAAAGTTTAAATGTTTCATGAACAGTTACTGCCTCCTACGTAAATGAAGTGAATAAAAGTTCTTGCATTCAAGGATATCCATTTTGCACATAAAAAGTTTCTTTTGCCTGATATTTAAGAGTCAAAATGCTTCCTCA
Source organism: Schistocerca piceifrons (assembly GCF_021461385.2). Lineage (NCBI taxonomy): Eukaryota > Metazoa > Arthropoda > Insecta > Orthoptera > Acrididae > Schistocerca > Schistocerca piceifrons. The sequence goes on from NC_060138.1 coordinate 52,523,166, forward strand.
GAATCAAGTGGTTAATTTAGGACATCTGGAGAACAGAACTCGCTCAGAATGCAAGCAAAAAGTCAAAAAGGCAAAGAGGCATAGCTGTTTCGGTAATAAAATGTTGCAGTGGTGCGAAATTTAACTGTTGAAATGACTTCCTTTGAGCTATGTACTAAACTCAGGAGATATTGAGAACAGAAAATGCGAGGAAAGGGATTTTATAAAAAGTGTCTGTGAGAACGCTTCAGTGTTGTCGCAGCTCTGTAGAAGACCATTGTTTCTGATGCAGGCAACAGTGCCTCACAGTTGAAAGCTGGCAACAGTGCTGCAAACTGTTTGGGATCTTCTTGCGCTGACTCGGTTACAGAGTGTCTCAAGTAGCGTCTGAGGAGCACAAGTGTGACCAATCACTAAAGACGCTTGCTAAACGTGCAAGGGCTTCCAGCAATCATTAAGGCAATGAAGAGTGTGAGAAAGACCAAAAACAGATAAGGTCATCCAGAAGCGGAGAATTAGAGGAATGAGTAAAGGGAAGAGTCGTTAATCGTATTCTATTTTCTGCCATCGACAAATATTTGAAAATCATTTGATAAGGCGTTTATATAGCTAAAGTATTTGTAAGCACCTGGTAGGAAACAATATGTCTGTCGATGGTGATAGAAAATTATGTACAAGATGTTGTCAGTCATCACTTGAGGTAGTAAGTTTGAGCGACCACAAAACATGCTCACTAAGCTCCTCTGCCTTCTATTAATAATAATAAAATATCGTTCAATAAATATATTGTACTTCATGCTTTCTGAGTATAGTTTGAAAATAAAAAGAATTGGGGAAAAGGTTTGACATTTTGTGAAATAACTCGTCTAAATGTAAGAAGTAAAATAGATTAGAGAAAAAGTTGCAGCGAATATGAATGATGAAGATAATCATCTACAGTATATGAGGTGGCAACTAAGAATCTACAGTGCATCGTTTACCATATAATCTTACAACTTTTAAGAGTACTAGAGGATATTTGCTTGGTGGATTGTGTAGACCGTTGATTCAGCTAATGTGTGGACTTAAACCATTTCTGTCCTCTATCCCAACAATTGCTTACTTTCAAAAATGTTTGGAAAGGGGATCCTTTAGACACTACAAGAGAGAGTGCAACCCGTGGTCTAGGGGTGGCGTCTTTGTTTCATGATCAAACCGTCTTCGGTCCCGGGTTCGATCCCCGCCACTGCCTAAATTTTGATAAATAATCAGTATTGGCGACCGAAGACTTCCGGCATAAGAAGTCAGCCTCATTCTGCCAACGGCCTTGTCAAAGAGGGCGGAGGAGCCGATAGAGGTTCAGGGCACTCTCTTGTCCTATGGGTGGGAAACAGCCCCTAAAGGTGGAAGAATCAGCAATGATCAACGACATGAGGATGCAGAAGGCAATGGAAACCTCTGCATTAAAGACACGTAATGTGTATACACAGGACATGTGGCCTGTAATTGAAGTGTCATGATGATCTCTCCATTGGAAAAAGATTCCGGAATAGTCCCCCATTCGGATCTCCGGGACGGGACTCCAAGGGGGAAGTTCCCATGAGAAAAAGATTGAATAATCGACGAAAGGATAACGTTCTACGAGTCGGGGCGTGGAATGTCAGAAGCTTGAACGTGCTAGGGAAACTAGAGAATCTGAAAAGGGAAACGCAAAGGCTCAATCTAGATATAGTAGGGGTCAGTGAAGTGAAGTGGAAGGAAGACAAGGATTTCTGGTCAGATGAGTATCGGGTAATGTCAACAGCAACAGAAAATGGTATAACATGTGTAGGATCCGTTATGAATAGGAAGGTAGGGGAGAGGGTGTGTTACTGTGAACAGTTCAGTGACCGGGTTGTTCTAATCAGAATCGACAGCAGACCAACACCGACAACGATAGTTCAGGTATACATGCTGACGTCGCAAGCTGAAGATGAACAGATACAGAAAGTGTAAGAGGATATTGAAAGGGTGATGCAGTATGTAAAGGGGGACGAAAATCTAATAGTCATGGGCGACTGGAATGCCGTCGTAGGGGAAGGAGTAGATGAAAAGGTTACAGGAGAATATGGGCTTGGGACAAGGAATGAAAGAGAATAAAGACTAATTGAGTTCTGTAACAAGTTTCAGCAAGTAATAGCGAATACCCTGTTCAAGAATCACAGGAGGAGGAGGTATACTTGGAAAAGGCCGGGAGATACGGGAAGATTTCAATTAGATTACATCATGGTCACACAGAGATTCCGAAATCAGATACTGGATTGTAAGGCGTACCCAGGAGCAGATATAGACTCAGATCACAATATAGTACTGATGAAGAGTGGGCTGAAGTTCAAGACATAAGTCAGGAAGAATCAATACGCAAAGAAGTGGGATACGGAAGTACTAAGGGATGACGAGATACATTTGAAGTTCTCTAACGCTATAGATACAGCAATAAGGAATAGCGCAGTAGGCAGTACAGTTGAAGAGGAATGGACATCTCTAAAAAGGGCCATCACAGAAGTTGGGAAGGAAAACATAGGTAAAAAGAAGGTAGCTGTGAAGAAACCATGGGTAACAGAAGAAATACTTCGGTTGATTGATGAAAGGGGGAAGTACAAACATGTTACGGGAAAATCAGGAATTCAGAAATACAAGTCGCTGAGGAATGAAATAAATAGGAATTGCAGGGAAGCTAAGACAAAATGGCTGCAGGAAAAATGTGAAGACATCGAAAAAGATATGATTGTCGGAAGGACAGACTCAGCATACAGGAAAGTCAAAACAACCTTTGGTGACATTAAAAGCAACGGTGGTAACATTAAGAGTGCAACGAGAATTCCACTGTTAAATGCAGAGGAAAGAGCAGGTAGGTGGAAAGAATACATTGAAAGCCTCTATGACGGTGAAGATTTGTCTGATGTGATAGAAGAAGAAACAGGAGTCGATTTAGAAGAGATAGGGGATCCAGTGTTAGAATCGGAATTTAAAAGAGCTTTGGAGGACTTACGGTCAAATAAGGCAGAAGGGATAGATAACATTCCATCAGAATTTCTAAAATCATTGGGGGAAGTGGCAACAAAACGACTATTCACGTTGGTGTGTAGAATATATGAGTCTGGCGATATACCATCTGACTTTCGGAAAAGCATCATCCACACAATTCCGAAGACGGCAAGAGCTGACAAGTGCGAGAATTATCGCACAATCAACTTAACAGCTCATGCAACGAAGCTGCTTACAAGAATAATATACAGAAGAATGGAAAAGAAAATTGAGAATGCACTAGGTGACGATCAGTTTGGCTTTAGGAAAAGTAAAGGGACGAGAGAGGCAATTCTGACGTTACGGCTAATAATGGAAGCTAGGTTAAAGAAAAATCAAGACACTTTCATAGGATTTGACGACCTGGAAAAAGCGTTCGACAATATAAAATGGTGCAAGCTGTTCGAGATTCTGAAAAAAGTAGGGGTAAGCTATAGAGAGAGACGGGTCATATACAATGCGTACAACAACCAAGGGGGAATAATAGGAGTGGACGATCAAGAAAGAAAGTGCTCGTATTAAGAAGGGTGTAAGACAAGGCTGTAGCCTTTCGCCCCTACTCTTCAATCTGTACATCGAGGAAGCAATGATGGAAGTAAAAGAAAGGTTCAGGAGTGGAATTAAAATACAAGTTGAAAGGGGAATCAGTGATTCGATTCGCTGATGACATTGCTATCCTGAGTGAAAGTGAAGATGAATTAAATGATCTGCTGAACGGAATGAACAGTCTAATGAGTACACAGTATGGTTTGAGAGTAAATCGGAGAAAGACGAAGGTAATGAGAAGTAGTAGAAATGAGAACAGCGAGAAACTGGAAATCGGGATTGATGGTCACAAAGTCAATGAAGTTAAGGAATTATGCTACCTAGGCACTAAAATAACCAATGACGGACGGAGCAAGGAGGACATCAAAAGCAGACTCGCTATGGCCAAAAAGGCATTTCGAGCCAAGAGAAGTCTACTAATATCAAATACCGGCCTTAATTTGAGGAAGAAATTTCTGAGGATGTACGTCTTGAGTACAGCATTGTATGGTAGTGAAACATGGACTGTGGGAAAACCGGAACAGAAGAGAATCGAACCATTTTAGTTGTGGTGCTATAGACGAATGTTGAAAATTAGGTGGACTGATAAGGTACGGAATGAGGAGGTTCTACGCAGAATCGGAGAGGAAAGGAATATGTGGAAATCACTGATAAGGAGAAGGGACAGGATGGTAGGACATCAGCTAAGACATGAGGGAATGACTTCCATGGTACTAGAGGGAGTTGTAGAGGGCAAAAACTGTAGAGGAAGACAGAGATTGGAATACGTCAAACAAATAATTGAGGACGTAGGTTGCAAGTGCTACTCTGAGATGAAGAGGTTAGCACAGGAAAGGAATTCGTGGCGGGCCGCATCAAACCAGTCAGTAGAGTCAGTAGATTGATGACAAAAAAGAAAGTGCTTGTGGTTTCAGTTGCATTATTTTGTTACAATTTTTCTTGGTCGGTCATTATTCCAGTCAAAAAAGTACATGGGTAAAATAAGTCTACGTCGCCACTGCGATGTAGATTGTTATTTTAAGCAAATTATAGAACCAGGTCGCTGCTCTTCTTTTGGCAATGTTGTCTAAATTTGTGAATAGAATACATGATTTTCTAACATAAAATGTTTCTCTAATCTATTTTATTTCTTACTTTTAGACAGGTTATCAAAATATTTGATGTTTTTTCTATTCAAAATCTCTGCCGGCTATCGACACCAAACAATCGACTGGTAGGCGGATGGTGAAGAGGACGGTGATTATTGATGTGTGGTTGCCGTGCCGATGTGTTCTTTTTCGTAATTATAAACACTGAAAAAATATGTAAATCACTATGTCCACCGTACCGCGTAATCCACAAGAAAACAGTGATCAATACTGAGTAAACTGTGAACTATCTACTCTTTTTTATGTGTGGATGAAGTAATAAACTTCGAGTGTGCAGTGAATTCAGATAGGTCAATTACCAGAGAAACAATGCCTGTACACGATGGCCTATCATGTTTGCAAATTACGAGCTCTCAGCTTTCAGGTGAAAGAACCTTGAACTGCGTCGTGTCAGTCACTGAACTGAGCCTGTTCCCCGGGTACCACAAAGAAGGTTACTGTATACGAATATACACAGTAAATGTCAGTGCTGCGTATTTCAAATGGTATACACTATGAAAATGGAAGACGACGACATCAAGCTTATTTTTCCGGCTGTGACAGTAAACAAGTACATCCGTTACCTGCAACAAATGTACAACGTATTTGGGGACATTATTTTCAACATTAAATCGCCAAATATCAGCATCTCGCGATCTCGTCATCACTGTGTCTCGGAGTCCTGCAACTGTGTGCAATGTATCCAACGCGAATATTTTTGTAAAGGTCGTTAAGTCCGATCAAGCTCTCAGTTTCAAATGTAAAGATGTGCCTGTTTTCTCTTTGATATAAAAGTTGTGCTAATCTTAAGAGCCACACGGGATAGCCTCGGGGTCTAGGGTACCTCGCATGGATCACGCAGCTCACCCCGTCGGGGGTTCGAATCCTCCCTCTGGCCGCAAATTTAAAACAAACGGAAAAATAATAATAATTTTAACATAGTAGTTAATCTACAAAAATATTGTCATTGTAATATTACCGGTTACCAACAAAAAATTTAGTGTTTCCCCCACCTCCGGAAATACAGCCTCTCTACTAGTTAATTAAATAATAGTCACAGTTTCTCCCATTCATTCTACACACATCAAAAAGGTTTGCATCACCTTGGCCTTTTTAGATATTGAGAAGGCGTATGACAGTATCTGTAGGGACAAGCTCTGGGATGTGCTGAACGCAAAAGGGATAGATGAAAAGATAACACGAAAAGTCAGAAAAATGTATGAGGGAAATGAGAGTTGTGTGAAAGTGGGGAGGGAACGTACTGCATGGTTCAAACTGGAAAATGGGCTGCGACAGGGAAGTGCACTTTCGCCTTTATTGTTTATTATTGTTATGGATGAAATCCTACAGCAAGTGTCAGATGCAATTGGAGATCATAAAATGAAAGCAGTGCTTTTTGCCGATGACCTGATGTTATGGGGAAATTGCGAGAAGGAGGTGCAAGAGCAGTTAGATGCATGGGAGGCAACGGCAGCACAATATGGAATGCATTTCTCTGCAAAGAAAAGTGAAATAATTTTCACAACAAGGGAGACGAATAGGCCAAATGTGGATATAACTTGTGGAGGGGAAAAACTACAAGTGGTAGAGAACTTCAAGTACCTGGGAAGCGTGATTGAAAGTAAGGGGGGAAACGCAATGGAAATAAATGAAAGGTGCAGAAAAGCAGGGCAGTTCTACAAATGCATTAGGGGGTTTATTTGGAGCAAGGAGGTGCCACAGAAATCCAAGGGAATTATATAACGAACCTACTTTGTCCCCATATTGGCATACGGAAGTGAGACATGGGTAATGCACAAAAGTGACAAAAGTAGAATACAGGCCAGTGAAATGAAGTTCCAGAGGAGCAGGTTGGGTGTAACAAGACGAGACAGATTGCGAAATGTGTATGTGAGGGAAAGACTAAAGGAGGAAGCAGTACAGGACAGGATAGAAAAATCAAGACTGCAGTGGTATGGACACATGAATGGAATGGATGAGGGAAGAATTCCAAAGAGGATGTTTGATCTGCAACTGGAGAGGAAGAGGCCCAGAGGAAGACCAAGAGATAGATGGGTGAAGGGAGTGAACTGAACGAAGGTGGAAGAGGGGGAATGGTGGAAAGACAGAACACGATTGAGAGGCTTGTGTTCCCGACAGACCCAGCCAGTGGCTGGAAACTGTCCAAGATGATGATGATGATCACCTTAGTACACAGAACTTCTGAGGATAGACGTTGACTGTGGATATTGTATCACAGACACAGTCCCTTTGATTCTTCAGAGATGTCAATAAATCCACACAAAGAAGTAGTCAACGATGCATGAGCGGTTCCGACAGCCGATCAGTTCCAGTCATTCTACCAGGAAGCAGGTATACGGCTCGTGTTGTCTGTAATTCAACCATGCCTAGACGGTCAATACCGCGGTTCGACCGCGTCCGCCTTGTTACTTTGTGTGAGGAAAGCCCTCGACAAGGGAAGGCGTCTAGGAGTGAACCAAACCGATGTTCGGACATGAAGGAGATTCAGACAGGCAGGAACTGTCGATTAGATGCCTCGGTGAGGCCTGGTAAGGGCTAGGCTATTACAGAAGTGGATGACCGCAACCTACGGATTACGGCTCGGAGAAACCCTGACAGCAACGCCACCATGTTAAATAATGCTTTTAGTAAAACCACACGACATCGTGTTACGACTCAAACTGTGCGCCATAGACTGCCTGATGTGCAGCTTCACTCCCGACGTCCATGGCAAGGTCCATCTTTGCAACAACACCATACAGCGCGATACAGATAGCCCCAACTACATGCCGAATGGACCCCTCGGGACTGGCATCACTTTCTCTTCACCGATGAGTGTCGCATATGCCTTCAACCAGATAATCGTCGCAGACTTGTATGGTGGCAAACCCGGTCAGGCTGAACGCCTGCGACACACTCTCTAGCGAGAGCAGCAAGGTGGAGGTACCAAGCCTTTTTGGGGTGGCATTATGTGCGGCCGACGTACGCCGCTGATGGTCATGGAAGGCGCCATAACGACAGTACGATACGTGAATGCTATCCTCCGAACGATAGTGTAACCAAATCGGCAGCAAATTGGTGAGGCATTCGTTTTCAAAGACGACAAATCGATTTCCAATCGGGCACATCTTGTGAATGACTTCCTTCGCACAACGACATCGCTCGACTAGAGAGGCCAGCATGTTCTTCAGACCTGAACCCTATCGAAAATGCCTGTGATATGTTGGATAGAGCTGTTTTTGGGTGACCCACCAACCTCTCTGAGAGATTTACGCTGAACTGCCGTTGAGGAGTGGGACAATCTGGACGAACTGTGCCTCGATTAACTTGTGGATAGTATGCCACGACAAATACAGGCATGCATCAATGGAAGAAGAGGTGCTACTGGGTGTTAAAGGTACCGGTGCGTCCAGCAATCTGGACCACCACCTCTGAAGGTCTCGCTGTATGGTGGCACAACATGCAATGTTTTCATGAACAATGAAAAGGGCGGAAATAATGTGTATGTTAATCTCTGTTCCAATTTTCTGTACAGGTTCCGGAACTCTCGGAACCGAAGTAATGCATTTTTTAATGTATGTATGTATCTCCCAACTTACACAGATTTTGATTTCTCACGTAATAATTGAAGGCGTCTAATGAACAGATTTGCAGCCCGCCATTATGCGGTGTACGTTGACGAATATTCATTAGTTGTCCTTTTTGTACAATATGCAAATCATAACAGCTCACTGTGTATCGTTTAGTTTTAAAGTCAAGGAAGAAAATTTATGGGCTACTGCCACTTCATCTAACGTGTTCTCGATATCGAATACAGAAATTCCGTTTTTTTGACCTATGTAGAATTTATCACACATTTTACATTAAATTTTATATTTGCCTGGATCTGAATACATATTTGGTTTTGTTTGCCTGGAGAGTAGTAGTGTTCTAAGATTGTGACGATCCTGCTATTCAAATTTTATGTTAATGCGTTTTAATAATGCGTTAATCGTGTGAGGTATCGTTCCTGAATATATACGGATATTTATGTAAATTTCATTTTCTTCTCTTGTCAGTCTTATTTCTTTATGCATGGAGCATTGTATAGGCTCTAAGTGTTTGTCGTATACATATGTTACAATTTTTGGATCAAAATCATGTAGTTCTGCAAAGTATTTTAGAATGTGTATCTCTTTTTGGACAGTCTCTCGTTCCAAAGGCAGGTTTGTTACTCGATAAATCATATCCTGAAAGAATGTGTATTTTGAGGATTTTGTATGACAAGAGTGTGCGTTAATAATAAAGTTGTCTGTTGTGGTCGGCCTCCGATAAATCTCGAATATTTGTGCATAATTGATGCTTCTTATGGTCAAATAAATCAAGGAATTTATTGTTTTGTTATTTTTTGACTCTACCGCGAATTTTATTTTAAGGAGCTGATTTTTGAGAGTATTTCGTTATTTCCACCTGTTAGCATCAGTGTACCAACAACATATCTACAGCATTTTACGATTATCGAAATTATTGTGTTAGCGGCCGGAAAAAATTTCTCTTCTAAATTATTGAAGTAAGTCTGATATTAAGCATACGATGCTGCATTCCATGGCTACAATATCTGTTTCAGTGTAAAATTTACTATCGAGCTGAAAGTAATTTTATTCCCGTATTAAGGTTAATAACTAAACCATCTCATTGTCACCTGTTGTGCTGGTTTTTCTGTAACATACTAAAGTGTGTTCCATTATGGCGGCAATTTATTCTTCAATTGAAACGTCTGTAGAGAGATCTGCTTTTTCTCAAGATTACTACGTCTTTTATTTTTTATGCTAGTAATCTACAATTTCTTGTAGTGTTTTATTTATAAAAGTGCATAGTTTCTGTAAAATGTTGTGCAGTCTTTTGCTAAGAAAGATGTGGGCATATTTATAGTTTAGTTAACTGCACGGATAGGGGCAAATACTTCGTCTTCGAATGTCCACGTAATTCAGATGTTCAACAACTCATCAAGGAGCACTTTCTTTTTTCGTAGTCGGACAAAATAGTATCGTATTGAAGATTTTATTTTGTTTGTACCGCATAGTTGTTTTTGGGATCTCTAGTGATCTGTGTGATGTTATTCGCTGTGAAGATGTCGTTTACTTTTTGTATATATGCATTTGGGTTTAGTACGACAAAGTTATTACCTTTGCCTGAGATCGTTGTTATTGCGTTCTTGACTGTTAGTTTATTATTACTTTGGAGTAGGATGATATAGTACTTCTCCTGGTTTTTGTAATTGCTGCTGCTTTCCTTTTCTATTGCATTGGCTGTCCTCCTAGTGTTTTCGTTTTGTCATTTTATAGGTTATCTAGTTGCATCAGTCACTATTTTACGTGGGTGGTATGAGTTGTTTTCTGTCAGTGTTGTGGAATTTGGGTTGTACCTAGATTATTTTTTTAAAATCCTTATCCACTTACTTTGTTAGTCCTTTGTGAATACTATGTCAGTCAGTTTTACTGTACTCTTATAAAACTGGAATTGGGCTGTTTCTGTTTGTGGTAAACTTTTTGTGGGGAACTGTATATCTATAAGCATTTGAATTTTATTTTTGCATCTAAATCATACTTTTGGGCTAAAGTCGTACCATAGGTGCATCCACAATGGAGGGGTGTCTGTTCAGAGGCCAGACGAACGTGTGGTTCCTGAAGAGGGGCAACAGCTTTTTCAGTATTTGGAGCAGCAACAGTCAGGATGTTTGACTGATTTGGTCTTGTAACACTAACCAAAACGCCTTGCTATGCTGGTACTGCGAACGGCTGAAAGCAAGGGGAAACAACAGCCGTAATTTTTCCCGAGGGCATGCAGCTTTGCGGTACGGTTAAATGATGATGGCGTCCTCTGGGGTAAAATATTCCGGAGGTAAAATACAGTCCCATTCGGATCTCCGGGCGGGGACTACTCAAGAGGACGTTGTTATCAGGAGAAAGAGAACTGGCGTTCTACGGGTCGGAGCATGGATCCCCGATGTTATTCAATCTGTATTTAAGCAAGCAGTAAAGGAAACAAAACAAAAATTGGGAGTAGGAGTTATAATCGATGGAGAAGAAATGAAAACTTTGAGGTTCGCCGATGACATTGTAATTGTGTCATAGACAGCTAAAGACCTGGAAGAGCAGCTGAACGGAGTGGTGTCTTGGAAGGAGGATATAAGATGAACATCAACAAAAGCAAAACGAGGATAATGGCATATGGTCGAATTAAATCGGGTGATGGTGAGGGAATTAAATTAGGAAATGAGGCTCTTAAAGTAGTAAATGAGTTTTGCTATTTGGGGAGCATAGCAAGTGATGATAGTCAAGCAGAGAGGATATAAAATGTAGACTGGCAATGACAAGGAAAGCGTTTCTGAAGAAGAGATATTTGTTGACATCGAGTATAGATTTAAGTGTCATGAAGTCATTTCTGTAAGTATTTGTATGTAGTGTACCCATGTATGGAAGTGAAACATTGACGATAAATGGTTTAGACAAGAAAAGAACAGAAGCTTTCGAAATGTGGTGCTACAGAAGAATGCTGAAGATTAGATGGATAGATCGCATAACTAATGAGAAGGTATTGAGTAGAATTAGGGAGAAGAGAAATTTGTGGCACAACTTAACTAGGTGACGTGATCGGTTGGTAGGACATATTCTGAGGCATCAAGGGATCACCAGTTTATTATTTCTGAGGCATCAAGGGATCACCAGTTTATTATTGGAGGGCAGCGTGGAGACTAACATTCGTAGAGGGAGACCAAGAGATGAATACACTAAACAGATTCAGAAGGATGTAGATTGCAGTAGGTACTGGGAGATGAAGAATCTTGCACAGAATAGAGTAGCATGGAGAGCTGCATCAACCAGTCTCAGGACTGAAGACCACAACAACAACAATATTTACATATTTATCCTTAAATTATCGAAACTAATCAGATACAAGTGGTTTGATAGTACAGCTAAGGTGGACTGGCCGAGCGGTTCCAGGCGCTACAGTCTGGAACCGAGCGACCGCTACGGTCGCAAGTTCGGATCCTGCATCAGGCATGGATGTGTGTGATGTCCGTAAGTTAGTTAGGTTTAAGTAGTTCTAAGTTCTAGGGGACTGGTGACCTCAGAAGTTAAGTTCCATAGTGCTCAGAGCCATTTGAAGCATTTTTAAGGTCTAACAGTGTAACATACATAAGTTGATTGAGGTAGACTTCGTGATTGATTCTGTTCCCGGTTTCACGTCGCATACATACAAATCTCACATATTACCGGAGGTTTCACGACGATATTGAGCCCACATATGAAAGAATAATTTAATTCTCTCTGCACAGTTTGTTGAATATTATACATTCAACTAATTCCACTATTTTTATCTTGTACGGCACTGATGTTAACAATTTGTACACATCTGGCCTCGCTAGGTTGCATATGTAATATAAGGACTTTATATATTTTGCATCAGTTCAAGACGCTACTGTGTTCGATTATATTGCTTATTACAATAGGCCTATTTTGCCGTGATTGTCATCTTCAGGTTAACTGAGCAAAGGCGTATTTTTGTAGAACATTTCAAGTTTTGAAGTAGACTGTCTAACATACTATAGAATTATTATTTTCTGTAAGCGTTGGGTGATATTCTTATCACATCAATGTCTCAACTGCTGTCGCGCTGCTGTATAAGTTCGCTCCGTAGATGTTCGTAAAGCCGTAGAGGGTGTTACACTGTTGCTGGAGCAGTTACTTGTGAAGATTTTCGATCACGAAAGACGATTTTATAACGACGTTTCCTGACAGTTGTACTGACAGGTGATTCATCGATGTTATACGGTTACAGGTTGTTTGCCTCTATGATAATATGTAGATCATAATTTTGCTCTCATCAGCTACGTGATCGTGTTTTTGTGGTTCTACCCTGATAATTTCATTCTATTGTTGTTTTTTGGAATTGACTAGGCCCCATACGCACACACACACACACACACACACACACACACACATATATATATATATATATATAATTGCCGCTAGAAAGCATATATTTAATTTAAGAATAAAATAGCATCTGAAATGCTCACAAGCTTTGTGCACTTCAACACTGTCTGGCATAACCAGTTCCAAAAGAATAATAACTGCTTCAGCAAAAGTTTGACATCTTCCACATCTCCACCAATATCAAAGAAGCAGAATTGCACAGCAGAGTGACAGTAAATCAGACATCACTGTCATATGGATGTCAAGACCACCTGATGTACACGGCAAATCATAATTCTATAATACGTTAAATTAGCTACCTCAAAAATTGAAATAGACTAGAAAAATATGTACATTCCACAAATAACCTGAAGGTGGCAATCACGTCGAAGTTGGCCCATTGTAATGAACAGTATAATAGAAAACAGCAGGCTGTTAATGTCAAAGCACAATAATCTCGAAGATTATATACTAGTATATATATCTTGACGACACACTGATGTTAAGAGAAGGAAATAACGAAGGCAGACATATAATACATGACAATTTCAACAATCTGTACTGTGAAATAAAATTCACAGTAGAATTAGAAAGTAAGAAAATAGTAAATTACTTATATCTGACCATAAAAACATCAACTGTGCACAAAATTTAGAGATTTACCGGGAAAAGACCAAAACAGACAATATAATTAAAGCCTATTCCTGTCATCCAAAATCGCAAATACTTCTGTGTCATAACTAATCGATTAACAAACCTGCCTTTGGTACGGGTCAACATACCAAAAGAGATACAAATCCTAAAATATTTTTCAGAACGAAATGATTTTTGTCCTAAAATTGCCACATATATTTCCAATAAATGCCCTAAGCGTATGCTATCCACTATGCGGAAGGAATTAGAAAATAACGCAGAGAAGAGAAGGAACTAGAATGTTACCGAGGAACAATATCTCATACAATTAACCCATTACTAAAATTACTTTAACGTAAAACTTGCGTACCAAGAACGTCAGAATCTTCGAACTCTACTACACTCCAGACAAACAGAGCCTAACATACATTGAGATCCAGCCAAACATAAAATTTAGTGTAAAATATGTGATAAATTCTACATAAGCCGAACTGGACGGAATTTCTATATTCGACACCGAGTACTCATTAGAGAAAGCGACAGTAATCGATGAACTTCCTTCCACCACTTGAAAACAGAACGACACACAGTGGCTGATGTAGAACGGGCTGTCGCGGTTTTACACATCGCACAGGAAATAGGACCACTGACTAGTATTCTTGAAGATAATATACGTATCTCGAATGCATATATTTATTAAACTTTAAGACATACGAATATGAAACTTTACGCACATATTCATGAACCTCACAAGTTCAGATTACAGATGCTCAATATGTCCTCCATCAGCAACACGAACAATATCACATCGATACTCAAATTCCTTTCATACTCGCCCGAGTATTTTGGATGTCCTTCGTCACTGATTCTATGGCAGTACAGACCCGATTCCTCAACTCTTCCAGGTTCTGTGAGAGTGGTGGCACATAAACGCTGTATTTAACGAAACCCCACAGAAAGAAGTCGGGGGACCACGGAGCCCAGCTGAGATATGCTAAGTCTCCGTCTCCTTGACGACCAATCCAACGGTTCGGTTGACTTCCATGCAGATATTTACGCACCTGGCGACTCCAGTGAGCCCGCATCTCGTGGTGGTGCGGTAGCGGTCTCGCTTCCCTTGCCCGGGTTCCCGGGTTCGATTCCCGGCGGGGTCAGGGATTTTCTCTGCCTCGTGATGGCTGGGTGTTGTGTGCTGTCCTTAGGTTAGTTAGGTTTAAGTAGTTCTAAGTACTAGGGGACTGATGACCGTAGATGTTAAGTCCCATAGTGCTCAGAGCCATTTTGACTCCAGTGAGGCAGTGCCCTGTCATGTTGAAAAATGTAGTTGACTTCGTGCAGCCGAAGAAACAACCAGTTTTGTACCATAACGAGATAACACTGACCTTAACCGTGTTTCCATCAAAGAAGGAGCGGTAAACAAATGATCGGGATATCGCTCAAAACTCACTGACTTTCGGCGAACCTCGTACATGTTCAGTGGCTGCATGTAGGTTCTGTAGGCCCCAAATTATAACACTGTGTTTGTTTATCTGACCACTAACATGGAAAGTCGCTTCGTCACTGAACACGATGCATTGTGCGAAAATGTTTTCGTTGTCAATAGCATCAAGACTCTCGTTACAAAATGTCACACGTTTGCGTTTGTCATCAGGACTTATAGATCGTAAAAGCTGTTACTTGTACGGCTTCATAACAAACCGACGTCTCAAAATACGCCGAATTGTTGTTGTTGGCAGTTGTAACTCCCAACTCGCACGACGAATTGATTTTGAAGGACTACGTTGGAAAGTAGTTTGCATTCGCGCAACATTTTCTTCAGGAACACGATGGCGGTAAGGACTCTTTCCTTTATACACACATCCTGTATCTAGAAACTGTCGATACCACCTGAGAATGTTCCACCCACCCGGA
Source organism: Schistocerca piceifrons (assembly GCF_021461385.2). Classification (NCBI taxonomy): domain Eukaryota; kingdom Metazoa; phylum Arthropoda; class Insecta; order Orthoptera; family Acrididae; genus Schistocerca; species Schistocerca piceifrons. The sequence continues at coordinate 52,538,365 of NC_060138.1, forward strand.
GGATCAATTTGGTACCTCAGTCTGAAACGTTTTTGCACTGTAAACGTGGAATTTCACTTCGCAAACTCCAGAACACGAAACCATTTCTGCTGCGGAGTACCCATTTTAAATACGCGACCGTTACGAAGCAAAACAGAAGACATCTAGCTGCTATTAATATAAACTAGACTATTTATTTATCCAGTAGCCGAGCCGAGGCTCAGCGATGGATAGTTTGGACAAACTAATACTTTGTAATCCGTATTTTCTTTTTCAAACACCCTGTATATTCACACATCCAAAATTACCTTCACGAAATTCTAAATCAGTAGGTCGATTTGAAAGATCAACATTACGTAAAAACATTTATTGAATTATCCTCCCAAAGACGAGATGAGTAGAAAACGAAACTACAAAGGTGTCAGAAATCATGTTACTATGAAATTAAGAACAGTCTGTGGAAAGCAAAGCGTCAAGGTATAACAGTAAAGCATTGTTGGGAAATTGTCATAAACACTACGTCACATAACCACTTCATAACCAGAAACACGCATCATAGGAGTATAAGCAATGCAATATAAAGAGGATAAGCGACATAATTTTAACATTGGTAGCATTGGGATGGTTGCGTTTGATGCAGGTAAGGCACGTGTCGAGATCGACTGTGCGTGTTCAGTACTGACTAGTCATCAGTGTACGTCATTTACGAGTAGTGCACACTTTGTATTTGCATTCAGAGGCAGAAGTCGACGTGCAATGAAAGACCTAACAGAATTCCAAAGAGGGCAGATTGTGGGAGCCGATTAGCTGGAGCATCTGTAACCAAGTCAGCCATCTTATTGAATTTCAAGAGCAACTGTTTGACCAGTCATGACAGCCTACACAAAACATGGAAAGACATTATCGTGTGAACGTAATAGTGGGCCCAAATAAAACTAAACGACAGAGATCGTCGTACGCTAACCCGAATTGTGTCAGAACAACACAAAACTACGGCGGCTAATGCGACTGCAGAGCTCAATAGTCATCTTCGACACCCCGTACCTATCAATACGGTCCATCGAGAACCCCTTAAAGCTATACCGAAACCATTAGTGACGAAACCCGAGGCAAAGAATCGTAAATCGTGGTGTCAGGAGCATAAATCCTGGGCTGCTCATCAGTGGAAACGAGGAGTAAAAGCTTTCGATATCTCCAACATCGGTCCAGGTTTACGTCTGGAGAACGCGAAAAGAAGCCTACAATCTTGATTGCTTGATTACAGCAACTACACTGCAACGTATTCCCTCGCCAGCACAGTCCCCGGACTTGAACATTATCGAACCCTTGTGGAAAGTATTGGAACGAAGCACCGGAGCAGCTTTCAGCCTTCTTCGTCACTACACGAATTAGGTGAGGATCTGATCTTAGAGTGGCATAACGTTGCCAGTATTCCAAGGAGAATCGCAGCCATATTACGAGTAAATGTGGGTCCAATTCCCTATTAAGAAGTACAGGTGTTCACATTATTTTGCCTATCCCGTGTACCTAGTAGAACATACACCGATACTGTATAAAAAAAGGTCGATACTACTTGAAAAGATCTCTGAAATCCTTTTTGTCAAGTGTTCAGTGTGCGTAACATAGTCTTGAGTAACTAGTAAAAAGTGAATATCAACAAATTCAAACCAATAACGCATGAATTGTATCTCTGCTTGTTTGATTAGATTACGATTTGAAGTAGAGGAACGAAACCATTTAAGAATTATTGAATAGCAAATGAAATCGTACCGCTACCCAAATATCCTCCAAAAAGTCTATAATATTGCTATACTGTTAGTAATGTTAAACCGTTGATTAAATTAATGTTCCACTGGTGCTTAAAGCCGACTCCACTAATACTGCAATGAAACTTTCGAATACGAGAGCAGGACGCAATTAAAAATTGTACGTTAACCACCACGTTTTCCATTTCACGTGAGCACGCCCGGAGCAATAGCTTAATAAAACAGTCCTCCACGATGAAAGGGCATCCTACATGCCCCTGACGCTTCTAATTAGCTTAGTGAACAAAAGATACAAATTCACTTATCCATATGTGCAGGCTTTTCAGCTGCTGTTCAGTGGTCACCAAATAAATATATGTTACTACTCATTTGTACTTCCAAGTGTGAGGAGTATTCAAGGCTGAATAATAAATACTTATTTCCAATCAATAAATAGTTGCAGAACTGTCTGACACACGGGACCCTTTATTCTTGTATCAGAAAGTACCCTACAGTTCAATAATTTTGAACCACGTCTTCAAGGTGGATTTCAGAGCCACAGCTGTCAGGTCCACCGATTACGTGTTAATATTTGTTGACGTTATGTGTGACCTACTGCTGAGGAAAAATCTACAGTTGCTAGTTCTTAGATTATACGTTGATGTGAGTTAAAAGTTGCTTGAGAAACAGACAGCAGCGTTTACCTTCTAGGAATGAAATGTATGCTTGAAGTCGGTTCTCTCAGGAGTGCTACAGGGGTGAGTCTAGACCCGCTACTTTTTTCCTTGTACGTCAGTGACATAATTACATCTTACTGATTCCATACTGTCGTAAATATCTTTGCTATTCGACGACCGTCAGCTTCACTCAAGTGGTGATGATACTAATATTGCCGACATCCGGATGATTAATGACCTGCCTTCAGTATGCAGATGGGTGCAAAATGTGAGCCTTAATCCTTCTTTATCTTCATCCTTTAGATATCCTGTCCTGGACTTGGGCCTCGGCCAAAGATTTTTATGTTAATCATTATTGGGTCGTATGGATAAGGTTTTTTCCCAAATGTCGTTCGAATTTTGACACTTCTGAAGTCGCTCCTGTTCAGATGCCACACCCAATGCGACTTCGGTCTCGCTAACCGCTCAACATCGTAATTCCTTATTCTTCTCCTTATGTCTTCATTCTTGATCATGTCTTTCAGAATTACTCTAATAGCTGCAAATGTCTCTCTATTGTCACTTGACAATCCATAGTCGTTTTGCACTGTCTGTTGTAATAGCAACTTTTTAGGGCACATCCTTTTTAAATGTATAGGGATACTCGATTCGTGCAAAATGTATCCAAGTTTCCCGAGTCACGTGAGGCCAGTTTGTAGGTGACCTGTGGTGGATGGTTATCTGTTCCAAGTTATCTCAGATGGGTTCATTTATTGCTTCTAGGGCATGGTTTTCGATGGACACCGCAATGTTATCAAGATTCATGACTTGGATCTATTGACGGCTAATTCAGAGGGCTGTTGCTTGTGAAGCTAATTTGAGCTCTCGGATCATAGCTGACATTTCATTTGTCTCATTGCTACAGAGAATGATGTTATCTACAAAGCGAGGCTGGATGAGACTTTTTCCTTTCCGTCCCCAGTCCAGACAATGAAACATTTCGTCCAGAGACAAGATGAGTAACTTGGGTGAAATCGTCTCTTCTTGTCTGACGCCTCCTGATGCGGGAAAGTTTCCAGTGATCTAGTCTTCCTTAATCTTCACACGTGAAGTGGCATCTCTTAATTGTAGAGGATTTAGTTGGTATGTCAGTAGTCAACACCGGATCTGTACATCACCCTCAATGCAGTCCAGGATTCGATCGTGTCGAGCGCCTTCCGGTAATTTTTTAAGGTCATGTGAAGTGGGGTATGGTACTTGGTATTTTTCTCTGTCACGCCCTGTGTTTAGGCCTTAACTAAATGTGGTAGATTCCTAAGTAGTTTTCGCATCTCGCCAGATATTCCGCTAGCAATTAACTAGTACTTTTGACGTCACAATCCCGAATCGTAGCTGAAGCCACTGAAAGACTTGGTATTGTATTTCATGTAGAATAAACTCTTAATTTTGTTACTGGCTCTCACAAAGTGTATCCAACTTTAAGCTGTATATTTCGTTACCAACAGTTACACTCAAAGCAAACCAGTTGACATCAAAATTGGCTTGTTACATGTTTAAATGAAATCACCTTAGATGTTGAAAAATGGTGAACAGCGTGAAACAGATCAGAAGGACTGATTTAGCATTTTGAAATGAACACCTCGCTGACAAATTCTCTGGTAGCGCGGTTCTACAGCTCTCTCGGTACTTGTAGCTGTGTCTTGTTTTCCCACCGCGTAGAGCCCTTTGCAGCTTTGCCGAAGCTAAGCCGACGAGAAACACACGAACGCTTTTAGCAGCGAGTCTCTGTCCACACCGTACTGTGAACGAAGTGGCGATACCGTAAAATCCATTGCCGATCTGTGATAAGTACATAGCTGGGTTTCGAAACATAACACTGCCTCATCGTACCGCTCTAAAGCCTACGTCACATTGATATGTTTGGTTGTACTTTAAAATATTTAATTCTTGGATGCATGAGTGGCTGGACTCGAGAACGAGTATGAGAGGTTTTTTAAGACATGAATCTCGGAACAAATGCATAAATCGATTTGCTGTTGTGGTCTCCAGTCCGAAGACTGGTTTGATGCAGCCATCCTGTTCAAGCCTCTTTATCTCCGAATAATTATTCCAACATACGCCCTTCTGTATTTGCTTACTGTATACATGTCTTGGTCTCTCTCTACGATTTTCACCCCCCTCCCCCATACAATTGACTCCAGCAATAAATTGGTGATCCCTCGATGTCTCGGAATATGTCCTATCAAACCATTTTTATAGTCAGATTCTGCCACAAATTTCTTTTCTCACCGATTGTATTCAGTATCTCGTCATTAGTTACGTGATCTACCTATCTAAACTTCAGCATTCTTCTGTAGCTCCAAGTTTCAACAGCCTCGGCTCTCTTCTTGTATAAATTGTTCATCATTCATGTTTCACTTCTATACGTGCCTGCATTCCATACAAATACTTCCAGAAAAGTCATTGTGACATTTAAATCTATGTTCCATGCAATAAATTTCTCTTCTTCTGAAACGCTTTTCTTGCCGTAATCAGTCTACATTTTATACTGTCTCTTCCTCGGACATCATTAGTTATTATGCTACCCAAACAGCAAAACTTATTTACTGCTTTAAGCGTCTCGTTTCCTAATCTAATTCTCTCAGCAACACCTGATCTAATTCGACTTTATTCCATTACCCTCGTTTTTTTATATTAATTTTACAACCTCCTTCGAAGACACTGTCCATTTCGTTCATCTGCTCTTAGAAGTTTTTTACTGTCTAGGACAGAACTACAATGTCATCAGTAAACATCAAAGTTTTGTTTCTACTCCCTTGCCTTTAATTCCTACATCAATTTTTTCCTTAGTTTCCTTAACTGCTTGCTAATTGAACAGACTGAATAATATCAGGGACAGGCTACAACTCTGTCTCAGTCCATTCTCAACCACTCCCTCTCACTCCCCTATGCTCTTATAGCTGCCATCTGGTTTCCGTACAAGTTGTGAATAGACTTCTGCTCCCTTTATTTTACTCCTACATTCAGAATTTCAGAAAGAGTATTCCACTCGACATTGTCGAAAGTTCTCGCGGAGTCTACAAATGCTATAAACGTAGGTTTGCCGTTCCTTAACCTATCTTCTAAGAGAAGTCATAGAGTGACTATTGCAGCGCGTGTTCCTACGTTTCACCGAAACCCATACTGATCTTCCCCAGCGCCGTTTTCTATTAGTACTTCCATTCTTATATAAGGAATAAGCGTTACTTTTTTGCAATCGTGATCCATTAACCTGATAGTTCCGTAATATGCACACCTGTCAGCACCCGTTTGCTTTGGAACTGTAACTTTATATTCCCTCTTGAAGTCTCAGAAAATCTATTTATGAAAACAATGTTATCAATTGATGATGGGTCTGATGACACATAATGAATGAGAAAGTATCTATAGTGATGTTGTAACCTTCATTTTATTACATCAAATAAAATGTCATAAATTACATTATAATTTTTCTGTAACTTAATAACAAACATTATAATTTTCTAAACTTTCATGAGAAGTTCTCATTATAGACAGTACACACTTTATATATAATTATAATACCTTTTGCAAATATTTTTGTGTATTTGCTGGAGATTTGATCTTTCTTTCCATTTAAACTGAGTGGGCAAATGGAACATCATCTTTTTTAGTCATATTCCAGTCCAGACAATCTTCGTCTGTTGGCGAATGACTCGACAACGTCCCATGGCTTGTAGAACATTTTTATGGCGGCTTGGGTTATTGATTTTCTTGTTCATATGACACGTATCATTTCTTATACCAATTATTCCAGAAGATTCTACTTTTACCTAATCCGTCTTCCTGGTAGTAGGGATGTGGCTATGAAAAAAAAAAATACAGCGTATTTGTTGAAACTACATCTGTTACTTTTGTCCGTAAGTCAAAAGGCTGTTTTCTTTTCTGTCTCTACCTTTTATATGTACGTTAGTAGTGGAGCGACATGGACACCACCCCAGCGGCGACGCCACCACACAGTACCGTTACACAAATTGGCGGCCGTGACGTCAGCTGATGATGCGAGTACCGTTATCAAAAATGGCGGATTTGGGGGGCTACCTCTACTAACGTAAGAAAATGTCGATGAAGAAAAGGCAATTGCCGTATCTCTACTAACCTAAGAAAATGGCGGGAAAGATAGGGCAGCTCCGCTACCTCTACCAACCTACCTCACCAGACCGCCACCACTTCTTAGGAATTTTGATGGGAAAATAGGTCAATTTTGCTACCTCCACTAACCTAAGAAAATAGCGCCAAAGAAAGGGCACTTGGTCTATCTCTACTAACCTAACTCACCTCTTCCTACGAACTGGACATAAGTCTTTATTTAAACAAGTAGAGCCACTACCACCATCAAGTGTTTTAGCCATCCTCTTTCAAAATGTGTTTGAATTTTGCTCTAATAGTTTACCGTACTCCAGCAGCTTAGGGCAGTTAGTATTGTGTTGCCTCCAATTGACACTACTTATTCAGTTCGAAAATAATTTGTTTAATCTTGAATAAATTTATTATCTGCAGCATTAGTTTCGTGTTACCACCACAAGAGGCTGAGATATGGATAGCTATATTACATGCACCCATTCAGTTGAGCACAGTCCTACAAACAAATGCTTCGCACAAGACGCAACTGCATCTGACCGAAGAACTAACCTAATTCGCCGCTACTACAGCACTTCACAATATGTCACGCTGTCGTTCGGCTGTATGTGTGTCAAGCTCCCGGGCGTGTTGACAATAAGAATGACAACCAACTAGGTTGCATTCAGACACGCCAACGTCTGCCGTACACAAACATCCGTTAACGATCGGAAGTACACAGTGCTTTAAATCAAATAAAGAACACTTGGCTGTACACAAGTCGAACGCAGGCTATGTCACACGAGTGATGCATCTGACAGAACAGTGGGAAAATTGACCTGCAGCAACTCCCCCCTATCTAGAATGCATCGTCTACCCTTAAATCATACCTCATTATAGCTCTATCTCAATCGATCACCCGATCCACTCTCTGTAATCCTTTAACGTAGATGCATGTAAGTTTAGAGGCAGATGGTTTTCTGTCTTCCTGAAAAGCGTGAAAAAAATTAGTCAATTTGCGTGCAGCACTGATACCTCAATAGACTTACAGTTTAAATCATACCCCATTATAGCTCTGTCTCAATCTATCACCCCATCGACTCTCTGTAATCCTTTAACGTAGATGCATATAAGTTTAGAGGCAGATGGTTCTCTGTCTTCCTGAAAAGCGTGAAAAACGTTAGTCAATTTGCGTGCAGCACTGATACCTCAATAGACTTACAGTTTAATGCTCCCTCGAGGCGGAAAAAATGAGTGCTTGCCTGATTCCGTTCCCTTCCATGTCCATGTTTCCCCAGATACCTGTTGCTGCCGCATACTTGTTTCCATATACAAATTAGAGTTCCACTCTTACTTTGTGATTGTAGACGAATGCGATCACGGTCTTTTAGGACGAGGATTTCCTCGAGTTGTGTCTTGAATTCTTTTGTTTTTTCTGTCAGCTGTGATAGCGAGTATTGGCTTTGGTTAGGGTGATTTTTTAGCAGACATTTGTAATGAACTCTGACGTCAAACAGTGTAAGATGGTATAAGCTTGCAGGTAATGCACATATTTTTAACTCCTATCTGTCTAACACTGGGATATAGTCTGTTGAACGTTTATCCCCCCATATCTTGTAGGTGTAGGGTAGGGTTTGAGTGTTTCTGTCGCTTGTTTCGAGTGGTATAGTATTTTTCCCAACAGTATAACAACAGTTGTCAGTTTTGCGACTTTAAGGCGTTCTTGTGCAGCGCTGTGCATGTAGTTGTGTCATTATGACAGATGTTTGTGATTAATTATGTAATTAGAATTGGTATTTGTATCAGTTTCCTAAGAAAAACAAGTAAAGTAGACTAACCTAACCTTCCTCTCCCGCATCTAGAGTTTCCATGTACTAGGGGTCATTAGGCTTTCCTTCCACTAGAATCAGGGTTCGACTGGTTGTTCAGTTGGATTTTCTTACTTGCAGTGAGTGTTTGTGCATCGAATCATTTTCAGCTGATTAAGCATCCTGAGTGTGTTTGCATGCATTATTTCGGTGATATATGTGTAGTTTGCACGTCTGTATGGTGTGTACTAGATTATTTCGGTAATTTAGGAGTTTGGTTGTTTGAGGGGGCAGACCGGACAGCGACGTCATCGGGCTGGAGCAATTCAGGGTAATCACGGTAAAACTAAATCAGGATGCCCAGTCGCGGGATTGAACCGTCGTCCTACCGAATGTGAGTCCAGTGTGCTAGCCACTGCGCGACCTCATAATTTACTAGATGTTTTCGACTCTGCACACCAGTGTAATGCATTATTTAGGAGTAGTTTCGATGTCTGTAAACTGTATATTGTGACTCTAAGCAAGTTAGGGTGAGTGTTTTGCACCTGCGTAGTAAATACACTAGGTGACATACATCCCACGATGTATGTAGAAAATGTGGAAGTGAGTGGTTTGGTGATGTTGAAAAGTAGTTGAAACGCGTGAAAAAGTCCGTAACTGCCTCCTGTACCTTCTTGTTCACCGAGCGATGTCGCACAGCGGTTAGCACACTGGACTCGCATTCGGGAGGACGACGGTTCAATCCCGTCTCCAGCCATCCAGATTTAGGTTTACCGTGATTTCCCAAAATCGTTTCAGGCAAATGCCGGGATGGTTCCTTTGAAAGGGCACGGCCGATTTCCTTCCCAGTCCTTCTCTAACCCGAGCTTGCGCTCCGTCTCTAATGACCTCGTTGTCGACGGGACGTTAAACACTAACCACCACCACCTTCTTGCTCGACAGGAATCTTGGACACTTCAATGCATTTCTAAAGGTTTGAAGGCGTGATAATAGCTTGGGCAAAGATCAGAACTATAGGGAGGGTGTTCGAGTGTCTCCCAGTTCCGTCGGCGAAGCTTCAGCGTTAAGACAATTGCGATATGGGGGGTGCCGTGTGCCATGTCACAACTAGTACGGAAACTGGCGGACCTCTCGAAACGGTGGGTTTTGACATACACGCTACCCCACGGTTCTGTACCGGTGTTTGTCCTTCAGTAGCCAAGGAAATAATAACACCACACTGGTGTTATTAGGATGTATTTCATAATAACGTTTCCCTAATTCGCTTTTCTGAATTTAAGCAACGAACGTCAGAAAGACACGAATGATACACCATCCTTGTCCAGATGTCGGTGCTTATATACTCGCATTCGATTCCCGCTGCGCTGTGTATATGCTGCAGCAATACGCTCAAACGAAAACTTTGTGATCTCAGTTTATACTTATATATAAAAACAAACCAAATAAGTGTCGAAAAGACACTGATGTAGAGAAGAAAGAAATATAACCTCCGACATTGCCGTACCCAAGCCCGGGGCCCCAAGTCATGGGGAAGGAGGAGGGGTAGGAGTAACAACCTCTTAAAATAACCTGCGTCCATCTGGCTCCGGATTGTGGCACCCAGTTAGGGCTCCTACCTAGGGCTACAGGCGAAGCCCAGCCAACGGTCTCGAATGCGGAAGAGGAACGTCGCTTCCCAACGGCAGAGAGAGCGGAAGAGCCACTGAAACATATCAGGTAGCGGCGGTACTCCATGTTAGGGGCGGCTACTAAAGTCGTCTGTGTCCCCATGTCAGGGGCGGCCTGAACACATCTTCTGGAGCTAACAACTTCAGTCGTATAACTGGACGGACATGAGCCGATCCATAAAAAAATTTTTTTTGCTCATGGAATGGATCGCACTAAGGAATCGAGATTACCCCAGGGGCACAATCCTCCGTTGTCTAAGGTCGACGCAAGCAGGCATTCGGATTCTGGGGGACCTACCAAAAAGTGCATAAGGGAAGATTCGGAGCTCCCAAGAACCTCAAAGGAGATTAAAACTAAAAAGACTTTCAGAACTGGAACCATAAATGTGCAGACAATGATTAAGACTGGTAAACTTAAACAGGTAATAGACGAGATGAAAGAGAGATGCATTGGAATACTAGCGATGCAAGAAGCAAGATACACTGACGAAGACACAGTGGAGTCAGAAGGCTTCATAATGCTGAACGGGGAACGAGGTGTTAAAGTGGGAAAGGAAAGACATGCACCTAGATGCTTTGGCACAGGGTTCATAGTAGACAAGAGATACGAGGATGCCATAACTGAAACGAAGAGCAGGTCGGAAAGTATATCAACACTGACTTTTCAAGCAGGGAACAAAAAGTATGTAATAATAAATGGACATGTACCTACAAATGACATGAACAGTAAAGACAAGAAAGTTGCAGATAGCTTCTGGGAAGAGCTAGATGATACACTGAAAAACGTACCATATAGACTTGTAAAGATACTCGTCGGAGATTATAATGCACAGATTGGAAGAGAGAAGCAACATAAAAAAGTTGTGGGCAAGTACCCAGCGCACCAGCGGACAAAGAAAAATGGGGCAAAAACTAATTAAATTGTATCGAGAACACAAAATTAGATTCATGATAACACACTTCAGGGCCAAACCACGTATGAAAAGACATGGGCAAACCCATGCACCCGCCTTGGGGAATTCCAAATTGACCACATAGTAATCAGTTGGACAAATGCTAAAGAGATCAAGAACACAAAGGTCAGACAGAAAACAAGAATACAATAGGATCACTATCTTACAGAAGTTAAGTGCCTTTGCATTCCAAACAGGGGCAGACAGCCACAGACGAATAGAAGAACAGAAAACGTTAAGGTATACAGAGATAAATTAAGACACAATAGATCCAGATATGAAGAAGGAATTGATCATTCAATTAATGGGACGACATGAAGCAAAATAAGGCGAAACCTGTTGTGTGATGTCCTTAAGTTAGTTAGGTTTAAGTAGTTCTAAGTTCTAGGGGACTGATGACCATAGATGTTAAGTCCCATAGTGCTCAGAGCCATTTGAACGGCGAAACCGGCTGAACTATGGGGAAAGGAAGAAAAGAAATGGAATTACTGGTGGTGGAACAAGGAGTGTGAGAGAGTTGTAGAGGCTCGCAGGAAAGCCTGGAGAGACTGGAGCAGCAAGAAGGACCCGGGAAAATGGGAAGTTTCCTTGGGAGCAAGAAAGGAAGCGGCCCGAACAATAAGATGGAACAGAAAACAGAAGATGAAGCAGGAACTGGACGAGATTGAAACCAACTTCAGGAAAAACAACAGTGCCCGCATCTCGTGCTCGTGCGGTAGCGTTCTCGCTTCCCACGCCCGTGTTCTCGGGTTCAATTCCCGGCGGGGTCAGGGATTTTCTCTGCCTCATGATGGCTGGGTATTGTGTGATGTCCTTAGGTTAGTTCGGTTTAAGTAGTTCTAAGTTCTAGGGGACTGATGACCATAGATGTTAAGTCCCATAGTGCTCAGAGCCATTTGAACCATTTTTTTGAAAAACAACAGCAGACACTTTTTCGGGAAATTAAAAATTGGATAGAAGGGTAGGGAACTGTTTATAAGAGATAAGAAAAGGGAGCTGGCTGACAGTGCGAAGGAGAACTGTCGGATTTTTGCAGAGTACATTCACGACCTGCTGAACTTTGAACCACCTGAAGAAGAGCTGGAACTGGGGACTGCCTCAGAGAGCCACGCCCTCCAACCAGGGATGAAGTCGCACATGCCATAAGCTATCTGAAGTAATAAGGCAACTGGATAAGATGGTATAGCAGCCAAGATGATAAGGTGGGGAGGCAACAAAGCAATAGACAACATGACTAACATAATCTATCAGATCTGGAGAACAAAGAAGTTGACAGAAGAATGGAAGAATGCAATAGTACTACCAATACATAAGAAGGGGGATAAGAGAGATGCTAACCACAAGATATTTATCCTGAAGTAACTGATAGAACATAGGGCCTTAAAAACAATAACATTCGTGGACTTCACAAAGGCATATGACTCCATCTACAGACAGACTCTTGTTAGGACCCTGAAGAACAGAGGACTTGATGGAACTACACAAGAACTCATAAAAGAAATTCTGTCAGACACAAAAGCAAGGTTGAGCTTCAGAGGAGCACTGTCAGAAGATTTTGAGATCAAGACTGGTGTTAAACAGGGAGATGGACTGTCACCATTGTTGTTCAATATAGCATTGGACGAAGTGATCAGGCAGTGGAGAGCAATAAACGAGGAAATGGTAATACCAAAGACCCAAGTGGGGGACAAAAAAACAACAGGGCTCAAGTGGACTGCCTAGCCCTTGCAGATGACATAGTAACAGTACGTGAGACGGAAGAAGACACAAAGACACAACTTAACAACATAAGTAAGGTAGCCAGAAAGGTGGGACTGAGGATCGCCTATAATAAGACAAAGACATTAAACACCACTGCAGACTGGGAAACACCGGAAGGCACTGCGCAAATGGTGGACAAATTTAAATACCTGGGTGAAATTATATCAGGAAGGAACAGGAGCGAGGAGGGAATAACAGAAGACGAGGTCAGCCTTCTGCATGACGAGAGAGATATAAATTAAAAAGAATATATCCACAGAAGCAAAGATAAGCCACTACAAGGAAACAGTGAGAAATGCAGTATTATATGCTGCTGAGACGATGACACTAGGAAGAAATGGGGCAGAACAACTAGAGAAAGAAGAGAGAAAAATCCTGAGAAAAGTACTAGGTCCCAAAAGAGGTGGAGCGAAGTGGATGTGAAGACCTTGGGAAGAATTGTACCGGAACATGAGAACAATATTCGGGGAAATTAGACTCAAAAGGGCAAGGTTTGCTGGCCGTATAGTTAGGATGAGTATGAACAGAATGACGAAGATAGTGTGGGAAACAACAGGGAGGACAAGGCGAAAGACATGAACCAAGTGGGTTGTTGAACTTCGGAAGGACTGGTTGGAATTCGGGATCAAGGTCGAAGGAAAGTAATATGGGAGGCACAAATATACAGCGACAAATATGCCGGAGATCAATGACAGAAATGAGTAGAGGAAGATATTAGAATGTCACCAGTGGAGCCGCCAGGAGAAACGGAAACTGAAGATCTCGGAAGAAGAGCGGGAGAGGAGAAGAGAAAGCATGAAGAGGTTCTGGGAGAAGAAGAGGAAAATGCAGTCCACGAAGGGGCTACCCGTGGTCCTACAGAGGCCGTAACGCAGGAAGAAGAAGAAGAAAGAAATACAGTAGAAAACAAAGATAGAGCTACTACGCAGCTGGAAACAAAATTGCAGATAGTTCATAGAGATAAGCAGTGCGGGGCAAAAACAATAAGGAAGATAGCAACATAATACTAGGCGTTGGCTGTAACGATTCATAAACTTGCAGTAGTTTTATATTCACTTGTTGAATTGCGATCTACCATCGCAGTCCCTGGATCAGGACCCTCGCCACTCAGTTTCCGACTCTCAAAACGAGGCCCGCTTCAGTCCGGCAGGTATTTAAAGTGGCTTTGATGTTTCTCGTAAGTGACTCCTTTCTCCAACTCTGCGGACTCTGATAACGCGACATACTGTCAACCATTCCACCGTACAGGTTCCCACCAAGCTGGAATCGCTAGTAAACATCAGCCGCTCTCGAGATTCAAGGTACGTCCAGGCAACATCACATGCTCCTTGCCAAGTGCACTCTCTAAGTCTTAAAATAGCAGTATATATTGTTTCATTACAGGAAACAGTCGTATTATACTGCATAGCTATTTCTTACAACATGCAAATGAGTTTTTTGTATCATTTGCGATTTGGCTTATAGGTATTCAGCCCTCTGGAGAAGAAGTGTAATTACGCTTACATACTGTATAAGATCCTTTCAGTCGAATCCAGCTCGTGATTTCACCGACAAAATGTACATAAAAATGTGTATGTGTAAGTTGAAGACCTTTTCCTGCCTGCTTGATGTTTTTCGACTAATTTACTCGCGATGGTTACCGTTTTGATATGTATTATTTAAGTTAAGTAAAATTCTGAAATGGACGAATAACTTTGGCTATTGATATTCCCTACGTTGCGTTTCCAAATTACACTGATCAGCCTGAGCGCTATGATCACAGACCTGCTATTGATATGAACCAGTCCAGTCCATACCAGAATGACCTGGCGAGGAATGACTGTTAGTCAGACACACGCACGGATCATGTTGTATCAGCGAGTGTGCTGTACGTGTGTGGAATGGGGAAGGCACGCGGTCTGAGTGTTACCGAGAGGTTTGGCTCGAGCATTTCGGAAACTGCACGGCTTGTCGTGATGTGGTGAGTGTCTTGAAGGCGTGGCGAAACCCAGGTGAAACCCCGTCAGAGGTTGTGGAGTTGGGCGGACCTCATTACAAAAGCCAGACGTCGTAGGCTGGGCAGACTGGTAAAATACGACAGGCTGTGAACTAACATTAGGCTTTAATGCTGGGCAGAGAACAGGTGTGTCTGTACAAATAGTGGATCCAATAGTCTTCACGATGAGCCTCCGCCGTCGACGTCCCATACATGTACCAGTATTTATATCACAACGTCAGCAGTTACGGCTGAAGTAGGCGGGACGGAGACATGCTGGCGGGGGCTTAATTCTGCTCTGGGAAGCAGATAATTCACGTGGGCATTCAGGTGTCAAGCGGGGCCCGTGCCAGGCACCGCGACGGCCAAGAAGTGTCGTACAGTGCTTGCAGACCACGTACACCCCTTCATGACAATTAGGTTTCCTGGTGGCAATGACATTTTTCAACAACGTAATGCGCCATGTCGCAAGACCAGGAATGTGATGGAGTGGTTCGAGGAACACAGTGCGGAGTTACAGTTCTGCTCCCCCCTTCCCTCCCTCCCAACCCTCACCGGAACTGAGACCAATCGAACATTTATGCGATCTGGTTTCAGAGCTCATCATAATTTACGGAAATTATGTGACTTGTGTGTGCCGATGTGGTGCCAACCCCCTCGAGTGTCCTACCAAGGCCTTACTGCTTAGATGCCACGACGCGTCGCCTATTCGTAATCAATAATAGCTCAGTAGTATGGAAATTATAAAAACTTTTCTGTGTTAGTTGGGTGATGGTGAATATGCAGCCAGCACACGGCCTAGCCACTCTGTATCCATATTAGCTGCCTGATTATTCTGTTTTTAGAATTGCAGATAGTCGTTCCGTTACAATTGTTGCACATATGGCATGAACACAATAAACAAATCAAGCCCTAATTTCGCTCTCGTACCTATTGCTTAATTTGACTGACTTCTGACTAAGTAGTAACATTTTCTGGTATATCCTTCACTGTTGAGTATTCTAATGCTCTTCTCCCATGTTTCATGAATGGTATTAGCTCAGACTTTGCATGTTTTGCTTTGATACAGGAAATATGCTCCCAGAAATTTATTTTCACTGAATCAGTTATAATTACTGAGCTGCAATCTGCTATTTACTGCGAATCTTTCCCAGAACTGACTGCGAGTGGCGCTACAGCTGTCGTCTGCCTTCACAGCCCTGTGCTCTGCATTGCTGCCTTCGAAATGCGGCGGACCCGAGTTCCGTTCTTGCTACGAACTTTTCCTCAGTAGGAGGACTGTCACGGGCTGAGGCCAACTGAGGAGCTGTTACAACATCAAGAATCCCGACAACAAGCAGATACGTCAGTGGCTCGGAGACTTCTTAAATAACAGAACCCAGTATGTTGTCTCGACGGCGATCGTTCATCAGACCGTATTGTTAAGAGGACCCGACAGAACTGAGACAAGACCACTGTTCTTCTCTACATGCACAAATCATTAGGTGGAGAGAGTGGGCAGCAAATTGTGGTTGTTTGATGATGATGCCGTGATGTACGGTAAGTGTCGAAGGAAGAGACAAGAAGACTAATACAAAATTCCCAGTGGGTGTGATGAATGACAACTAGACCTAAATGTAGAAAAATGTAAGTTAATGCGAATGAGTAAGGAGATCAAACATGCAATGTTCGGATACAGTATTGCTAGTGTCCTGATTGACACAGTCGAGTCGTTTAAATATGTGGACGTAACGTTGCAAAGTGACGTGAGCTGTAACGAGCCTGTGAGAGCTGCAGTAGGAAAGGCGAATGGTTCACTTCGCTTTATTGGGAGAAAATTAGGAAAGAGTGGTTCGTCTGCAAAGGTAACATACAGGAAACTCTTGCGACCTGTTCTTGCCTACTGCTGGAGTGTTTGGGCTCCGTACCATTTCGGATTGAAGGATGACGTCGAAGCAGTCCGGAGGCGGGCTGCTAGATTTGTTTCTGATAAGTTCTAACAACAAGCAAGCGTTACGGAGATGGTTTGGGAACTCAGATGGGAATCCCTGGAGGGAAGGCGGCATTATTTTCGAGAAATGCTACTGAGAAAACTTTGAGAACCGCCATTTGACGGTGAGTACCGACCGATTCCACTGCCGCCAACGTGCATTGCACGTAACGACCACCAGGATAAGGTACGAGAAATTAGTTTATTCAAGTGGCTCTGAGCGCTATTGGACTCAACTTCTGAGGTCATTAGTCCCCTAGAACTTAGAACTAGTTAAACCTAACTAACCTAAGGACCTCACACACATCCATGCCCGAGGCAGGATTCGAACCTGCGACCGTAGCGGTCTCGCGGTTCCAGACTGCAGCTCCTTGAACCGCACGGCCAGAAATTAGTGGTCATACAGAGGCATATAGATAGTCGTTTTTCCCTAGAGCTGTTTTCGAATAGAAAATGAAAGGAAATAATGAGTACTGCTACAGGGTACCCTGCTCCATGCACCGTACAGTGGCTTACAGAGTGTCTACGTAGACGTAGACATATGCTGATAACATGCCCCTTCATTTCGCGTTCGATTCCGGCATGCGCAGACGATAACATGGCGATCGGTCGGGCTGCTTTTGCCCGTCAGGCACAGAAAACGGAACTTTACTTTGCTTACACTTGTGAACAGTGGGTTATGATTTAGCGGACGCAAATACAGCCATCTCCCAATTATGTCGTCTCGCCGGATGCATTTCCATTAGATGGAGATCCTTAGGTTAAGATTGATGAAGATCCGCCGCGTTGTTCCAAAGACTAATTAGAGACATTATGAAGCTAGCGCAAATGTAATTATTATACATGTACTAGCAGCGATCCTGAATTACAACGGCTACGTACAAACCTAATAATTTTTACGTGACAAATGACAACGTTCAGCAGCCCTCATAAATTTTACGATATCTAGTCAACATACTATGACTTGTAGGATATGCTGGTACCTACATCACCTGCAGTGGAGTAAAATTGAAACCGAAGTAAGAGGAAGGAATTGTGAACATTTTTGCGAGCATTACAAGAGGACAAGATTTACAAACGGGAAAGGTAACAGTGATGTACGCCGCATTACATTATACAGGTTCCCCGAAAATTTGAGTCTATATTAACTTTCACAAACGGTGGGGTGAAAGCTGCTACATTGTCAGCTCTAACAAAAAATTGTTATTTTTGCTGACGTAGTTTCGCAGCACGACTTGCTAGATCAAATTCCTTCTACACTTCGTGTCCATAGAATCCATACCTTTTACCTTGTGATTGTTTGAACTCGCAGCTATGTTTCCGTATCAGAGTATTCAGTTTGGTTTGTTCCTCCAGTGATTTGTTTTTCGCTTGCACGGGCGCACTGGCATCACCAAGTTTGTTAGCCCTCTACGAGTATACCGTGTTCGTGTTTCGTATAAATGTATATTGCTATAATTTATACTCCTCGGCAACCACATGTGCATGTGGAAACATGTTGATGCTGGGGTAACACCTTCGGCTAAGTTTAGCGCTCTCACCTTTCTTATGAAAAAGTTTTCTCTCAAGTGCGCCAACGTTTGAGTAGTCGACGCTCCGCCAAAGCAATCATGTTAGCAAAGACCACGCACAGAATTTACACATATGTAGGCCACATACGTTTTTATGTAGCTCTCTTCTGGAAATTTTGACTAAAATTCGTTATTTTTATGTAAAATTTTAAAGGTTTTCGCTTATGCAGTCATGCTGAAGTCCTGTGAGAACTGCTGGTGAGTATGTTGACCACTCTGATGCTTGGTTTGTTCCTCCAGTGATTTGTTTTTCGCTTGCACGGGCGCACTGGCATCACCAAGTTTGTTAGCCTTCTACGAGTATATCGTGTTCGTGTTTCGTAAAAATGTATATTGCTATAATTTATACTCCTCGGCAACCACATCTGCATGTGGAAGCATGTTGATGCTGGAGTAACACCTTCGGCTAAGTTTAGCGCTCTCACTTTTCTTATGAATAAGTTTTCTCTCAAGTGCGCCAGCGTTTGAGTAGTCGACGCTCCGCCAAAGCAATCATGTTAGCAAAGACCACGCACAGAATTTACACATATGTAGGCCACATACGTTTTTATGTAGCTCTCTTCTGGAAATTTGGACTAAAATTCGTTATTTTTATGTAAAATTTTAAAGGTTTTCGCTTATGCAGTCATGCTGAAGTCCTGTGAGAACTGCTGGTGAGTATGTTGACCTCTCTGATGCTTGGTTTGTTCCTCCAGTGATTTGTTTTTCGCTTGCACGGGCGCACTGGCATCACCAAGTTTGTTAGCCCTCTACGAGTATACCGTGTTCGTGTTTCGTATAAATGTATATTGCTATAATTTATACTCCTTGGCAACCACATGTGCATGTGGATACATGTTGATGCTGGGGTAACACCTTCGGCTAAGTTTAGCGCTCTCACCTTTCTTATGAATAAGTTTTCTCTCAAGTGCGCCAACGTTTGAGTAGTCGACGCTCCGCCAAAGCAATCATGTTAGCAAAGACCACGCACAGAATTTACACATATGTACGCCACATACGTTTTTATGTAGCTCTCTTCTGGAAATTTGGACTAAAATTCGTTATTTTTAAGTAAAATTTTAAAGGTTTTCGCTTATGCAGTCATGCTGAAGTCCTGTGAGAACTGCTGGTGAGTATGTTGACCTCTCTGATGCTTGGTTTGTTCCGCCAGTGATTTGTTTTTTGCTTGCACGGACGCACTGGCATCACCAAGTTTGTTAGCCCTCTACGAGTATACCGTGTTCGTGTTTCGTAAAAATGTATATTGCTATAATTTATACTCCTCGGCAACCACATGTGCATGTGGGAGCATGTTGATGCTGGAGTAACACCTTCGGCTAAGTTTAGCGCTCTCACTTTTCTTATGAATAAGTTTTCTCTCAAGTGCGCCAACGTTTGAGTAGTCGACGCTCCGCCAAAGCAATCATGTTAGCAAAGACCACGCACAGAATTTACACATATGTAGGCCACATACGTTTTTATGTAGCTCTCTTCCGGAAATTTTGACTAAAATTCGCTATTTTTATGAAAAATTTTAAAGGTTTTCGCTTATGCAGTCATGCTGAAGTCCTGTGAGAACTGCTGGTGAGTATGTTGACCTCTCTGATGCTTGGTTTGTTCCGCCAGTGATTTGTTTTTCGCTTGCACGGGCGCACTGGCATCACCAAGTTTGTTAGCATTCTACGAGTATACCGTGTTCGTGTTTCGTAAAAATGTATATTGCTATAATTTATACTCCTCGGCAACCACAACTGCATGTGGAAGCATGTTGATGCTGGAGTAACACCTTCGGCTAAGTTTAGCGCTCTCACTTTTCTTATGAATAAGTTTTCTCTCAAGTGCGCCAACGTTTGAGTAGTCGACGCTCCGCCAAAGCAATCATGTTAGCAAAGACCACGCACAGAATTTACACATATGTAGGCCACATACGTTTTTATGTAGCTCTCTTCTGGAAATTTTGACTAAAATTCGCTATTTTTATGTAAAATTTTAAAGGTTTTCGCTTATGCAGTCATGCTAAAGTCCTGTGAGAACTGCTGGTGAGTATGTTGACCTCTCTGATGCTTGGTTTGTTCCGCCAGTGATTTGTTTTTCGCTTGCACGGGCGCACTGGCATCACCAAGTTTGTTAGCCCTCTACGAGTATACCGTGTTCGTGTTTCGTATAAATTTATATTGCTATAATTTATACTCCTCGGCAACCACATGTGCATGTGGAAGCATGTTGATGCTGGAGTAACACCTTCGGCTAAGTTTAGCGCTCTCACTTTTCTTATAAATAAGTTTTCTCTCAAGTGCGCCAACGTTTGAGTAGTCGACGCTCCGCCAAAGCAATCATGTTAGCAAAGACCACGCACAGAAATTACACATTTGTAGGCCACATACGTTTTTATGTAGCTCTCTTCTGGAAATTTTGACTAAAATTCGTTATTTTTATGTAAAATTTTATAGGTTTTCGCTTATGCAGTCATGCTGAAGTCCTGTGAGAACTGCTGGTGAGTATGTTGACCTCTCTGATGCTTGGTTTGTTCCGCCAGTGATTTGTTTTTCGCTTGCACGGGCGCACTGGCATCACCAAGATTGTTAGCCCTCTACGAGTATACCGTGTTCGTGTTTCGTATAAATGTATATTGCTATAATTTATACTCCTCGGCAACCACATGTGCATGTGGAAACATGTTGATGCTGGGGTAACACCTTCGGCTAAGTTTAGCGCTCTCACCTTTCTTAAGAATAAGTTTTCTCTCAAGTGCGCCAACGTTTGAGTAGTCGACGCTCCGCCAGAGCAATCATGTTAGCAAAGACCACCCACAGAATTTACACATATGTAGGCCACATACGTTTTTATGTAGCTCTCTTCTGGAAATTTTGACTAAAATTCGTTATTTTTATGTAAAATTTTAAAGGTTTTCGCTTATGCAGTCATGCTGAAGACCTGTGAGAACTACTGGTGAGTATGTTGACCTCTCTGATGCTTGGTTTGTTCCGCCAGTGATTTGTTTTTCACTTTCACGGGCGCACTGGCATCACCAAGTTTGTTAGCCCTCTACGAGTATACCGTGTTCGTGTTTCGTATAAATGTATATTGCTATAATTTATACTCCTCGGCAACCACATGTGCATGTGGAAACATGTTGATGCTGGGGTAACACCTTCGGCCAAGTTTAGCGCTCTCACCTTTCTTATGAATAAGTTTTCTCTCAAGTGCGCCAACGTTTGAGTAGGCGACGCTCCGCCAAAGCAATCATGTTAGCAAAGACCACGCACAGAATTTACACATATGTAGGCCACATACGTTTTTATGTAGCTCTCTTCTGGAAATTTTGACTAAAATTCGTTATTTTTATGTAAAATTTTAAAGGTTTTCGCTTATGCAGTCATGCTGAAGTCCTGTGAGAACTGCTGGTGAGTATGTTGACCTCTCTGATGCTTGGTTTGTTCCGCCAGTGATTTGTTTTTCGCTTGCACGGGCGCACTGGCATCACCAAGTTCGTTAGCCCTCTACGAGTATACCGTGTTCGTGTTTCGTATAAATGTATATTGCTATAATTTATACTCCTCGGCAACCACATGTGCATGTGGAAACATGTTGATGCTGGGGTAACACCTTCGGCTAAGTTTAGCGCTCTCACCTTTCTTATGAATAAGTTTTCTCTCAAGTGCGCCAACGTTTGAGTAGTCGACGCTCCGCCAAAGCAATCATGTTAGCAAAGACCACGCACAGAATTTACAAATATGTAGGCCACATACGTTTTTATGTACCTCTCTTCTGGAAATTTTGACTAAAATTCGTTATTTTTATGTAAAATTTTAAAGGTTTTCGCTTATGCAGTCATGCTGAAGTCCTGTGAGAACTGCTGGTGAGTATGTTGACCTCTCTGATGCTTGGTTTGTTCCGCCAGTGATTTGTTTTTCGCTTGCACCGGCGCACTGGCATCACCAAGTTTGTTAGCCCTCTACGAGTATACCGTGTTCGTGTTTCGTATAAATGTATATTGCTATAATTTATACTCCTCGGCAACCACATGTGCATGTGGAAACATGTTGATGCTGGGGTAACACCTTCGGCCAAGTTTAGCGCTCTCACCTTTCTTATGAATAAGTTTTCTCTCAAGTGCGCCAACGTTTGAGTAGTCGACTCTCCGCCAAAGCAATCATGTTAGCAAAGACCACGCACAGAATTTACACATATGTAGGCCACATACGTTTTTATGTAGCTCTCTTCTGGAAATTTTGACTAAAATTCGTTATTTTTATGTAAAATTTTAAAGGTTTTCGCTTATGCAGTCATGCTGAAGTCCTGTGAGAACTGCTGGTGAGTATGTTGACCTCTCTGATGCTTGGTTTGTTCCGCCAGTGATTTGTTTTTCGCTTGCACGGGCGCACTGGCATCACCAACTTTGTTAGCCCTCTACGAGTATACCGTGTTCGTGTTTCGTATAAATGTATATTGCTATAATTTATACTCCTCGGCAACCACATGTGCATGTGGAAACGTGTTGATGCTGGGGTAACACCTTCGGCTAAGTTTAGCGCTCTCACCTTTCTTATGAATAAGTTATCTCTCAAGTGCGCCAACGTTTGAGTAGTCGACGCTCCGCCAATGCAATCATGTTAGCAAAGACCACGCACAGAATTTACACATATGTAGGCCACATACGTTTTTATGTAGCTCTCTTCCGGAAATTTTGACTAAAATTCGTTATTTTTATGTAAAATTTTAAAGGTTTTCGCTTATGCAGTCATGCTGAAGTCCTGTGAGAACTGCTGGTGAGTATGTTGACCTCTCTGATGCTTGGTTTGTTCCGCCAGTGATTTGTTTTTCGCTTGCACGGGCGCACTGGCATCACCAAGTTTGTTAGCCCTCTACGAGTATACCGTGTTCGTGTTTCGTATAAATGTATATTGCTATAATTTATACTCCTCGGCAACCACATGTGCATGTGGAAACATGTTGATGCTGGGGTAACACCTTCGGCCAAGTTTAGCGCTCTCACCTTTCTTATGAATAAGTTTTCTCTCAAGTGCGCCAACGTTTGAGTAGTCGACGCTCCGCCAAAGCAATCATGTTAGCAAAGACCACGCACAGAATTTACACATATGTAGGACACATACGTTTTTATGTAGCTCTCTTCTGGAAATTTTGACTAAAATTCGTTATTTTTATGTAAAATTTTAAAGGTTTTCGCTTATGCAGTCATGCTGAAGTCCTGTGAGAACTGCTGGTGAGTATGTTGACCTCTCTGATGCTTGGTTTGTTCCGCCAGTGATTTGTTTTTCGCTTGCACGGGCGCACTGGCATCACCAAGTTTGTTAGCCCTCTACGAGTATACCGTGTTCGTGTTTCGAATAAATGTATATTGCTATAATTTATACTCCTCGGCAACCACATGTGCATGTGCAAACATGTTGATGCTGGGGTAACACCTTCGGCTAAGTTTAGCGCTCTCACCTTTCTTATGAATAAGTTTTCTCTCAAGTGCGCCAACGTTTGAGTAGTCGACGCTCCACCAAAGCAATCATGTTAGCAAAGACCACGCACAGAATTTACACATATGTAGGCCACATACGTTTTTATGTAGCTCTCTTCTGGAAATTTTGACTAAAATTCGTTATTTTTATGTAAAATTTTAAAGGTTTTCGCTTATGCAGTCATGCTGAAGTCCTGTGAGAACTGCTGGTGAGTATGTTGACCTCTCTGATGCTTGGTTTGTTCCGCCAGTGATTTGTTTTTTGCTTGCACCGGCGCACTGGCATCACCAAGTTTGTTAGCCCTCTACGAGTATACCGTGTTCGTGTTTCGTATAAATGTATATTGCTATAATTTATACTCCTCGGCAACCACACGTGCATGTGGAAACATGTTGATGCTGGGGTAACACCTTCGGCTAAGTTTAGCGCTCTCACCTTTCTTGTGAATAAGTTTTCTCTCAAGTGCGCCAACGTTTGAGTAGTCGACGCTCCGCCAAAGCAATCATGTTAGCAAAGACCACGCACAGAATTTACACATATGTAGGCCACATACGTTTTTATGTAGCTCTCTTCTGGAAATTTTGACCAAAATTCGTTATTTTTATGTAAAATTTTAAAGGTTTTCGCTTATGCAGTCATGCTGAAGTCCTGTGAGAACTGCTGGTGAGTATGTTGACCTCTCTGATGCTTGGTTTGTTCCGCCAGTGATTTGTTTTTCGCTTGCACGGGCGCACTGGCATCACCAAGTTTGTTAGCCCTCTACGAGTATACCGTGTTCGTGTTTCGTATAAATGTATATTGCTATATTTTATACTCCTCGGTAACCACATGTGCATGTGGAAACATGTTGATGCTGGGGTAACACCTTCGGCCAAGTTTAGCGCTCTCACCTTTCTTATGAATAAGTTTTCTCTCAAGTGCGCCAACGTTTGAGTAGTCGACGCTCCGCCAAAGCAATCATGTTAGCAAAGACCACGCACAGAATTTACACATATGTAGGCCACATACGTTTTTATGTAGCTCTCTTCTGGAAATTTTGACTAAAATTCGTTATTTTTATGTACAATTTTAAAGGTTTTCGCTTATGCAGTCATGCTGAAGTCCTGTGAGAACTGCTGGTGAGTATGTTGACCTCTCTGATGCTTGGTTTGTTCCGCCAGTGATTTGTTTTTCGCTTGTACGGGCGCACTGGCATCACTAAGTTTGTTAGCCCTCTACGAGTATACCGTGTTCGTGTTTCGTATAAATGTATATTGCTATAATTTATACTCCTCGGCAACCACATGTGCATGTGGAAACATGTTGATGCTGGGGTAACACCTTCGGCTAAGTTTAGTGCTCTCACCTTTCTTATGAATAAGTTTTCTCTCAAGTGCGCCAACGTTTGAGTAGTCGACGCTCCGCCAAAGCAATCATGTTAGCAAAGACCACGCACAGAATTTACACATATGTAGGCCACATACGTTTTTATGTAGCTCTCTTCTGGAAATTTTGACTAAAATTCGTTATTTTTATGTAAAATTTTAAAGGTTTTCGCTTATGCAGTCATGCTGAAGTCCTGTGAGAACTGCTGGTGAGTATGTTGACCTCTCTGATGCTTGGTTTGTTCCGCCAGTGATTTGTTTTTCGCTTGCACGGGCGCACTGGCATCACCAAGTTTGTTAGCCCTCTACGAGTATACCGTGTTCGTGTTTCGTATAAATGTATATTGCTATAATTTATACTCCTCGGCAACCACATGTGCATGTGGAAACATGTTGATGCTGGGGTAACACCTTCGGCCAAGTTTAGCGCTCTCACCTTTCTTATGAATAAGTTTTCTCTCAAGTGCGCCAACGTTTGAGTAGTCGACGCTCCGCCAAAGCAATCATGTTAGCAAAGACCACGCACAGAATTTACACATATGTAGGCCACATACGTTTTTATGTAGCTCTCTTCTGGAAATTTTGACTAAAATTCGTTATTTTTATGTAAAATTTTAAAGGTTTTCGCTTATGCAGTCATGCTGAAGTCCTGTGAGAACTGCTGGTGAGTATGTTGACCTCTCTGATGCTTGGTTTGTTCCGCCAGTGATTTGTTTTTCGCTTGCACGGGCGCACTGGCATCACCAAGTTTGTTAGCCCTCTACGAGTATACCGTGTTCGTGTTTCGTATAAATGTATATTGCTATAATTTATACTCCTCGGCAACCACATGTGCATGTGGAAACATGTTGATGCTGGGGTAACACCTTCGGCTAAGTTTAGCGCTCTCACCTTTCTTATGAATAAGTTTTCTCTCAAGTGCGCCAACGTTTGAGTAGTCGACGCTCCGCCAAAGCAATCATGTTAGCAAAGACCACACACAGAATTTACACATATGTAGGCCACATACGTTTTTATGTAGCTCTCTTCTGGAAATTTTGACTAAAATTCGTTATTTTTATGTAAAATTTTAAAGGTTTTCGCTTATGCAGTCATGCTGAAGTTCTGTGAGAACTGCTGGTGAGTATGTTGACCTCTCTGATGCTTGGCTTGTTCCGCCAGTGATTTGTTTTTTGCTTGCACGGGCGCACTGGCATCACCAAGTTTGTTAGCCCACTACGAGTATACCGTGTTCGTGTTTCGTAAAAATGTATATTGCTATAATTTATACTCCTCGGCAACCACATGTGCATGTGGGAGCATGTTGATGCTGGAGTAACACCTTCGGCTAAGTTTAGCGCTCTCACTTTTCTTATGAATAAGTCTTCTCTCAAGTGCGCCAACGTTTGAGTAGTCGACGCTCCGCCAAAGCAATCATGTTAGCAAAGACCACGCACAGAATTTACACATATGTAGGCCACATACGTTTTTATGTAGCTCTCTTCTGGAAATTTTGACTAAAATTCGCTATTTTTATGTAAAATTTTAAAGGTTTTCGCTTATGCAGTCATGCTGAAGTCCTGTGAGAACTGCTGGTGAGTATGTTGACCTCTCTGATGCTTGGTTTGTTCCGCCAGTGATTTGTTTTTCGCTTGCACGGGCGCACTGGCATCACCAAGTTTGTTAGCCCTCTACGAGTATACCGTGTTCGTGTTTCGTATAAATGTATATTGCTATAATTTATACTCCTCGGCAACCACATGTGCATGTGGAAACATGTTGATGCTGGGGTAACACCTTCGGCGAAGTTTAGCGCTCTCACCTTTCTTTTGAATAAGTTTTCTCTCAAGTGCGCCAACGTTTGAGTAGTCGACGCTCCGCCAAAGCAATCATGTTAGCAAAGACCACGCACAGAATTTACACATATGTAGGCCACATACGTTTTTATGTAGCTCTCTTCTGGAAATTTTGACTAAAATTCGCTATTTTTATGTAAAATTTTAAAGGTTTTCGCTTATGCAGTCATGCTGAAGTCCTGTGAGAACTGCTGGTGAGTATGTTGACCTCTCTGATGCTTGGTTTGTTCCGCCAGTGATTTGTTTTTTGCTTGCACGGGCGCACTGGCATCACCAAGTTTGTTAGCATTCTACGAGTTTACCGTGTTCGTGTTTCGTAAAAATGTATATTGCTATAATTTATACTCCTCGGCAACCACAACTGCATGTGGAAGCATGTTGATGCTGGAGTAACACCTTCGGCTAAGTTTAGCGCTCTCACTTTTCTTATGAATAAGTTTTCTCTCAAGTGCGCCAACGTTCGAGTAGTCGACGCTCCGCCAAAGCAATCATGTTAGCAAAGACCACGCACAGAATTTACACATATGTAGGCCACATACGTTTTTATGTAGCTCTCTTCTGGAAATGTTGACTAAAATTCGCTATTTTTATGTAAAATTTTAAAGGTTTTCGCTTATGCAGTCATGCTGAAGTCCTGTGAGAACTGCTGGTGAGTATGTTGACCTCTCTGATGCTTGGTTTGTTCCGCCAGTGATTTGTTTTTTGCTTGCACGGGCGCACTGGCATCACCAAGTTTGTTAGCCCTCTACGAGTATACCGTGTTCGTGTTTCGTAAAAATGTATATTGCTATAATTTATACTCCTCGGCAACCACATGTGCATGTGGGCGCATGTTGATGCTGGAGTAACACCTTCGGCTAAGTTTAGCGCTCTCACTTTTCTTATGAATAAGTTTTCTCTCAAGTGCGCCAACGTTTGAGTAGTCGACGCTCCGCCAAAGCAATCATGTTAGCAAAGACCACGCACAGAATTTACACATATGTAGGCCACATACGTTTTTATGTAGCTCTCTTCTGGAAATTTGGACTAAAATTCGTTATTTTTATGTAAAATTTTAAAGGTTTTCGCTTATGCAGTCATGCTGAAGTCCTGTGAGAACTGCTGGTGAGTATGTTGACCTCTCTGATGCTTGGTTTGTTCCGCCAGTGATTTGTTTTTCGCTTGCACGGGCGCACTGGCATCACCAAGTTTGTTAGCCCTCTACGAGTATACCGTGTTCGTGTTTCGTAAAAATGTATATTGCTATAATTTATACTCCTCGGCAGCCACATGTGCATGTGGGAGCATGTAGATGCTGGAGTAACACCTTCGGCTAAGTTTAGCGCTCTCACTTTTCTTATGAATAAGTTTTCTCTCAAGTGCGCCAACGTTTGAGTAGTCGACGCTCCGCCAAAGCAATCATGTTAGCAAAGACCACGCACAGAATTTACACATATGTAGGCCACATACGTTTTTATGTAGCTCTCTTCTGGAAATGTTGACTAAAAATCGCTATTTTTATGTAAAATTTTAAAGGTTTTCGCTTATGCAGTCATGCTGAAGTCCTGTGAGAACTGCTGGTGAGTATGTTGACCTCTTTGATGCTTGGTTTGTTCCGCCAGTGATTTGTTTTTCGCTTGCACGGGCGCACTGGCATCACCAAGTTTGTTAGCCCTCTACGAGTATACCGTGTTCGTGTTTCGTATAAATGTATATTGCTATAATTTATACTCCTCGGCAACCACATGTGCATGTGGAAACATGTTGATGCTGGGGTAACACCTTCGGCCAAGTTTAGCGCTCTCACCTTTCTTATGAATAAGTTTTCTCTCAAGTGCGCCAACGTTTGAGTAGTCGACGCTCCGCCAAAGCAATCATGTTAGCAAAGACCACGCAGAGAATTTACACATATGTAGGCCACATACGTTTTTATGTAGCTCTCTTCTGGAAATTTTGACTAAAATTCGTTATTTTTATGTAAAATTTTAAAGGTTTTCGCTTATGCATTCATGCTGAAGTCCTGTGAGAACTGCTGGTGAGTATGTTGACCTCTGTGATGCTTGGTTTGTACCGCCAGTGATTTGTTTTTCGCTTGCACGGGCGCACTGGCATCACCAAGTTTGTTAGCCCTCTACGAGTATACCGTGTTCGTGTTTCGTATAAATGTATATTGCTATAATTTATACTCCTCGGCAACCACATGTGCATGTGGAAACATGTTGATGCTGGGGTAACACCTTCGGCTAAGTTTAGCGCTCTCACCTTTCTTATGAATAAGTTTTCTCTCAAGTGCGCCAACGTTTGAGTAGTCGACGCTCCGCCAAAGCAATCATGTTAGCAAAGACCACGCACAGAATTTACACATATGTAGGCCACATACGTTTTTATGTAGCTCTCTTCTGGAAATTTTGACTAAAATTCGTTATTTTTATGAAAAATTTTAAAGGTTTTCGCTTATGCAGTCATGCTGAAGTCCTGTGAGAACTGCTGGTGAGTATGTTGACCTCTCTGATGCTTGGTTTGTTCCGCCAGTGATTTGTTTTTTGCTTGCACGGGCGCACTGGCATCACCAAGTTTGTTAACATTCTAAGAGTTTACCGTGTTCGTGTTTCGTAAAAATGTATATTGCTGTAATTTATACTCCTCGGCAACCACAACTGCATGTGGAAGCATGTTGATGCTGGAGTAACACCTTCGGCTAAGTTTAGCGCTCTCACTTTTCTTATGAATAAGTTTTCTCTCAAGTGCGCCAACGTTTGAGTAGTCGACGCTCCGCCAAAGCAATCATGTTAGCAAAGACCACGCACAGAATTTACACATATGTAGGCCACATACGTTTTTATGTAGCTCTCTTCTGGAAATGTTGACTAAAATTCGTTATTTTTATGTAAAATTTTAAAGGTTTTCGCTTATGCAGTCATGCTGAAGTCCTGTGAGAACTGCTGGTGAGTATGTTGACCTCTCTGATGCTTGGTTTGTTCCGCCAGTGATTTGTTTTTTGCTTGCACGGGCGCACTGGCATCACCAAGTTTGTTAGCCCTCTACGAGTATACCGTGTTCGTGTTTCGTAAAAATGTATATTGCTATAATTTATACTCCTCGGCAACCACATGTGCATGTGGGAGCATGTTGATGCTGGAGTAACACCTTTGGCTAAGTTTAGCGCTCTCACTTTTCTTATGAATAAGTTTTCTATCAAGTGCGCCAACGTTTGAGTAGTCGACGCTCCGCCAAAGCAATCATGTTAGCAAAGACCACGCACAGAATTTACACATATGTAGGCCACATACGTTTTTATGTAGCTCTCTTCTGGAAATGTTGACTAAAATTCGCTATTTTTATGTAAAATTTTAAAGGTTTTCGCTTA
Organism: Schistocerca piceifrons; assembly: GCF_021461385.2. Lineage (NCBI taxonomy): Eukaryota > Metazoa > Arthropoda > Insecta > Orthoptera > Acrididae > Schistocerca > Schistocerca piceifrons. Next base: position 52,568,560 of record NC_060138.1, read on the forward strand.
TGCAGTCATGCTGAAGTCCTGTGAGAACTGCTGGTGAGTATGTTGACCTCTCTGATGCTTGGTTTGTTCCGCCAGTGATTTGTTTTTTGCTTGCACGGGCGCTCTGGCATCACCAAGTTTGTTAGCATTCTACGAGTATACCGTGTTCGTGTTTCGTAAAAATGTATATTGCTATAATTTATACTCCTCGGCAACCACAACTGCATGTGGAAGCATGTTGATGCTGGAGTAACACCTTCGGCTAAGTTTAGCGCTCTCACTTTTCTTATGAATAAGTTTTCTCTCAAGTGCGCCAACGTTTGAGTAGTCGACGCTCCGCCAAAGCAATCATGTTAGCAAAGACCACGCACAGAATTTACACATATGTAGGCCACATACGTTTTTATGTAGCTCTCTTCTGGAAATATTGAATAAAATTCGTTATTTTTATGTAAAATTTTAAAGGTTTTCGCTTATGCAGTCATGCTGAAGTCCTGTGAGAACTGCTGGTGAGTATGTTGACCTCTCTGTTGCTTGGTTTGTTCCGCCAGTGATTTGTTTTTCGCTTGCACGGGCGCACTGGCATCACCAAGTTTGTTAGCCCTCTACAAGTATACCGTGTTCGTGTTTCGTATAAATGTATATTGCTATAATTTATACTCCTCGGCAACCACATGTGCATGTGGAAACATGTTGATGCTGGGGTAACACCTTCGGCCAAGTTTAGCGCTCTCACCTTTCTTATGAATAAGTTTTCTCTCAAGTGCGCCAACGTTTGAGTAGTCGACGCTCCGCCAAAGCAATCATGTTAGCAAAGACCACGCACAGAATTTACACATATGTAGCCCACATACGTTTTTATGTAGCTCTCTTCTGGAAATTTGGACTAAAATTCGTTATTTTTATGTAAAATTTTAAAGGTTTTCGCTTATGCAGTCATGCTGAAGTCCTGTGAGAACTGCTGGTGAGTATGTTGACCTCTCTGATGCTTGGTTTGTTCCGCCAGTGATTAGTTTTTTGCTTGCACGGGCGCACTGGCATCACCAAGTTTGTTAGCCCTCTACGAGTATACCGTGTTCGTGTTTCGTAAAAATGTATATTGCTATAATTTATACTCCTCGGCAACCACATGTGCATGTGGGAGCATGTTGATGCTGGAGTAACACCTTCGGCTAAGTTTAGCGCTCTCACTTTTCTTATGAATAAGTTTTCTATCAAGTGCGCCAACGTTTGAGTAGTCGACGCTCCGCCAAAGCAATCATGTTAGCAAAGACCACGCACAGAATTTACACATATGTAGGCCACATACGTTTTTATGTAGCTCTCTTCTGGAAATGTTGACTAAAATTCGTTATTTTTATGTAAAATTTTAAAGGTTTTCGCTTATGCAGTCATGCTGAAGTCCTGTGAGAACTGCTGGTGAGTATGTTGACCTCTCTGATGCTTGGTTTGTTCCGCCAGTGATTTGTTTTTTGCTTGCACGGGCGCACTGGCATCACCAAGTTTGTTAGCCCTCTACGAGTATACCGTGTTCGTGTTTCGTAAAAATGTATATTGCTATAATTTATACTCCTCGGCAACCACATGTGCATGTGGAAACATGTTGATGCTGGGGTAACACCTTTGGCTAAGTTTAGCGCTCTCACTTTTCTTATGAATAAGTTTTCTATCAAGTGCGCCAACGTTTGAGTAGTCGACGCTCCGCCAAAGCAATCATGTTAGCAAAGACCACGCACAGAATTTACACATATGTAGGCCACATACGTTTTTATGTAGCTCTCTTCTGGAAATGTTGACTAAAATTCGCTATTTTTATGTAAAATTTAAAGGTTTTCGCTTATGCAGTCATGCTGAAGTCCTGTGAGAACTGCTGGTGAGTATGTTGACCTCTCTGATGCTTGGTTTGTTCCGCCAGTGATTTGTTTTTTGCTTGCACGGGCGCTCTGGCATCACCAAGTTTGTTAGCATTCTACGAGTATACCGTGTTCGTGTTTCGTAAAAATGTATATTGCTATAATTTATACTCCTCGGCAACCACAACTGCATGTGGAAGCATGTTGATGCTGGAGTAACACCTTCGGCTAAGTTTAGCGCTCTCACTTTTCTTATGAATAAGTTTTCTCTCAAGTGCGCCAACGTTTGAGTAGTCGACGCTCCGCCAAAGCAATCATGTTAGCAAAGACCACGCACAGAATTTACACATATGTAGGCCACATACGTTTTTATGTAGCTCTCTTCTGGAAATATTGAATAAAATTCGTTATTTTTATGTAAAATTTTAAAGGTTTTCGCTTATGCAGTCATGCTGAAGTCCTGTGAGAACTGCTGGTGAGTATGTTGACCTCTCTGATGCTTGGTTTGTTCCGCCAGTGATTTGTTTTTCGCTTGCACGGGCGCACTGGCATCACCAAGTTTGTTAGCCCTCTACAAGTATACCGTGTTCGTGTTTCGTATAAATGTATATTGCTATAATTTATACTCCTCGGCAACCACATGTGCATGTGGAAACATGTTGATGCTGGGGTAACACCTTCGGCCAAGTTTAGCGCTCTCACCTTTCTTATGAATAAGTTTTCTCTCAAGTGCGCCAACGTTTGAGTAGTCGACGCTCCGCCAAAGCAATCATGTTAGCAAAGACCACGCACAGAATTTACACATATGTAGCCCACATACGTTTTTATGTAGCTCTCTTCTGGAAATTTGGACTAAAATTCGTTATTTTTATGTAAAATTTTAAAGGTTTTCGCTTATGCAGTCATGCTGAAGTCCTGTGAGAACTGCTGGTGAGTATGTTGACCTCTCTGATGCTTGGTTTGTTCCGCCAGTGATTAGTTTTTTGCTTGCACGGGCGCACTGGCATCACCAAGTTTGTTAGCCCTCTACGAGTATACCGTGTTCGTGTTTCGTAAAAATGTATATTGCTATAATTTATACTCCTCGGCAACCACATGTGCATGTGGGAGCATGTTGATGCTGGAGTAACACCTTCGGCTAAGTTTAGCGCTCTCACTTTTCTTATGAATAAGTTTTCTATCAAGTGCGCCAACGTTTGAGTAGTCGACGCTCCGCCAAAGCAATCATGTTAGCAAAGACCACGCACAGAATTTACACATATGTAGGCCACATACGTTTTTATGTAGCTCTCTTCTGGAAATGTTGACTAAAATTCGCTATTTTTATGTAAAATTTTAAAGGTTTTCGCTTATGCAGTCATGCTGAAGTCCTGTGAGAACTGCTGGTGAGTATGTTGACCTCTCTGATGCTTGGTTTGTTCCGCCAGTGATTTGTTTTTTGCTTGCACGGGCGCTCTGGCATCACCAAGTTTGTTAGCATTCTACGAGTATACCGTGTTCGTGTTTCGTAAAAATGTATATTGCTATAATTTATACTCCTCGGCAACCACAACTGCATGTGGAAGCATGTTGATGCTGGAGTAACACCTTCGGCTAAGTTTAGCGCTCTCACTTTTCTTATGAATAAGTTTTCTCTCAAGTGCGCCAACGTTTGAGTAGTCGACGCTCCGCCAAAGCAATCATGTTAGCAAAGACCACGCACAGAATTTACACATATGTAGGCCACATACGTTTTTATGTAGCTCTCTTCTGGAAATATTGAATAAAATTCGTTATTTTTATGTAAAATTTTAAAGGTTTTCGCTTATGCAGTCATGCTGAAGTCCTGTGAGAACTGCTGGTGAGTATGTTGACCTCTCTGATGCTTGGTTTGTTCCGCCAGTGATTTGTTTTTCGCTTGCACGGGCGCACTGGCATCACCAAGTTTGTTAGCCCTCTACAAGTATACCGTGTTCGTGTTTCGTATAAATGTATATTGCTATAATTTATACTCCTCGGCAACCACATGTGCATGTGGAAACATGTTGATGCTGGGGTAACACCTTCGGCCAAGTTTAGCGCTCTCACCTTTCTTATGAATAAGTTTTCTCTCAAGTGCGCCAACGTTTGAGTAGTCGACGCTCCGCCAAAGCAATCATGTTAGCAAAGACCACGCACAGAATTTACACATATGTAGCCCACATACGTTTTTATGTAGCTCTCTTCTGGAAATTTGGACTAAAATTCGTTATTTTTATGTAAAATTTTAAAGGTTTTCGCTTATGCAGTCATGCTGAAGTCCTGTGAGAACTGCTGGTGAGTATGTTGACCTCTCTGATGCTTGGTTTGTTCCGCCAGTGATTAGTTTTTTGCTTGCACGGGCGCACTGGCATCACCAAGTTTGTTAGCCCTCTACGAGTATACCGTGTTCGTGTTTCGTAAAAATGTATATTGCTATAATTTATACTCCTCGGCAACCACATGTGCATGTGGGAGCATGTTGATGCTGGAGTAACACCTTCGGCTAAGTTTAGCGCTCTCACTTTTCTTATGAATAAGTTTTCTCTCAAGTGCGCCAACGTTTGAGTAGTCGACGCTCCGCCAAAGCAATCATGTTAGCAAAGACCACGCACAGAATTTACACATATGTAGGCCACATACGTTTTTATGTAGATCTCTTCTGGAAATTTTGACTAAAATTCGCTATTTTTATGTAAAATTTTAAAGGTTTTCGCTTATGCAGTCATGCTGAAGTCCTGTGAGAACTGCTGGTGAGTATGTTGACCTCTCTGATGCTTGGTTTGTTCCGCCAGTGATTTGTTTTTTGCTTGCACGGGCGCACTGGCATCACCAAGTTTGTTAGCCCTCTACGAGTATACCGTGTTCGTGTTTCGTAAAAATGTATATTGCTATAATTTATACTCCTCGGCAACCACATGTGCATGTGGGAGCATGTTGATGCTGGAGTAACACCTTCGGCTAAGTTTAGCGCTCTCACTTTTCTTATGAATAAGTTTTCTCTCAAGTGCGCCAACGTTTGAGTAGTCGACGCTCCGCCAAAGCAATCATGTTAGCAAAGACCACGCACAGAATTTACACATATGTAGGCCACATACGTTTTTATGTAGCTCTCTTCTGGAAATGTTGACTAAAATTCGCTATTTTTATGTAAAATTTTAAAGGTTTTCGCTTATGCAGTCATGCTGAAGTCCTGTGAGAACTGCTGGTGAGTATGTTGACCTCTCTGATGCTTGGTTTGTTCCGCCAGTGATTTGTTTTTCGCTTGCACGGGCGCACTGGCATCACCAAGTTTGTTAGCCCTCTACGAGTATACCGTGTTCGTGTTTCGTATAAATGTATATTGCTATAATTTATACTCCTCGGCAACCACATGTGCATGTGGGAGCATGTTGATGCTGGAGTAACACCTTCGGCTAAGTTTAGCGCTCTCACTTTTCTTATGAATAAGTTTTCTCTCAAGTGCGCCAACGTTTGAGTAGTCGACGCTCCGCCAAAGCAATCATGTTAGCAAAGACCACGCACAGAATTTACACATATGTATTCCACATACGTTTTTATGTAGCTCTCTTCTGGAAATTTGGACTAAAATTCGTTATTTTTATGTAAAATTTTAAAGGTTTTCGCTTATGCAGTCATGCTGAAGTCCTGTGAGAACTGCTGGTGAGTATGTTGACCTCTCTGATGCTTGGTTTGTTCCGCCAGTGATTTGTTTTTCGCTTGCACGGGCGCACTGGCATCACCAAGTTTGTTAGCCCTCTACGAGTATACCGTGTTCGTGTTTCGTATAAATGTATATTGCTATAATTTATACTCCTCGGCAACCACATGTGCATGTGGAAACATGTTGATGCTGGGGTAACACCTTCGGCCAAGTTTAGCGCTCTCACCTTTCTTATGAATAAGTTTTCTCTCAAGTGCGCCAACGTTTGAGTAGTCGACGCTCCGTGAAAGCAATCATGTTAGCAAAGACCACGCACAGAATTTACACATATGTAGGCCACATACGTTTTTATGTAGCTCTCTTCTGGAAATTTGGACTAAAATTCGTTATTTTTATGTAAAATTTTAAAGGTTTTCGCTTATGCAGTCATGCTGAAGTCCTGTGAGAACTGCTGGTGAGTATGTTGACCTCTCTGATGCTTGGTTTGTTCCGCCAGTGATTTGTTTTTCGCTTGCACGGGCGCACTGGCATCACCAAGTTTGTTAGCCCTCTACGAGTATACCGTGTTCGTGTTTCGTATAAATGTATATTGCTATAATTTATACTCCTCGGCAACCACATGTGGATGTGGAAACATGTTGATGCTGGGGTAACACCTTCGGCTAAGTTTAGCGCTCTCACCTTTCTTATGAATAAGTTTTCTCTCAAGTGCGCCAACGTTTGAGTAGTCTACGCTCCGCCAAAGCAATCATGTTAGCAAAGACCACGCACAGAATTTACACATATGTAGGCCACATACGTTTTTATGTAGCTCTCTTCTGGAAATTTTGACTAAAATTCGTTATTTTTATGTAAAATTTTAAAGGTTTTCGCTTATGCAGTCATGCTGAAGTCCTGTGAGAACTGCTGGTGAGTATGTTGACCTCTCTGATGCTTGGATTGTTCCGCCAGTGATTTGTTTTTCGCTCGCACGGGCGCACTGGCATCACCAAGTTTGTTAGCCCTCTACGAGCAAACCGTGTTCGTGTTTCGTATAAATGTATATTGCTATAATTTATACTCCTCGGCAACCACATGTGCATGTGGAAACATGTTGATGCTGGGGTAACACCTTCGGCCAAGTTTAGCGCTCTCACCTTTCTTATGAATAAGTTTTCTCTCAAGTGCGCCAACGTTTGAGTAGTCGACGCACCGCCAAAGCAATCATGTTAGCAAACACCACGCACAGAATTTCCACATATGTAGGCCACATACGTTTTAATGTAGCTCTCTTCTGGAAATTTTGACTAAAATTCGTTATTTTTATGTAAAATTTTAAAGGTTTTCGCTTATGCAGTCATGCTGAAGTCCTGTGAGAACTGCTGGTGAGTATGTTGACCTCTCTGATGCTTGGTTTGTTCCGCCAGTGATTTGTTTTTCGCTTGCACGGGCGCACTGGCATCACCAAGTTTGTTAGCCCTCTACGAGTATACCGTGTTCGTGTTTCGTATAAATGTATATTGCTATAATTTATACTCCTCGGCAACCACATGTGCATGAGGAAACATGTTGATGCTGGGGTAACACCTTCGGCCAAGTTTAGCGCTCTCACCTTTCTTATGAATAAGTTTTCTCTCAAGTGTGCCAACGTTTGAGTAGTCGACGCTCCGCCAAAGCAATCATGTTAGCAAAGACCACGCACAGAATTTACACATATGTAGGCCACATACGTTTTTATGTAGCTCTCTTCTGGAAATTTTGACTAAAATTCGTTATTTTTATGTAAAATTTGAAAGGTTTTCGCTTATGCAGTCATGCTGAAGTCCTGTGAGAACTGCTGGTGAGTATGTTGACCTCTCTGATGCTTGGTTTGTTCCGCCAGTGATTTGTTTTTCGCTTGCACGGGCGCACTGGCATCACCAAGTTTGTTAGCCCTCTACGAGTATACCGTGTTCGTGTTTCGTATAAATGTATATTGCTATAATTGATACTAATCGGCAACCACATGTGCATGTGGAAACATGTTGATGCTGGGGTAACACCTTCGGCCAAGTTTAGCGCTCTCACCTTTCTTATGAATAAGTTTTCTCTCAAGTGCGCCAACGTTTGAGTAGTCGACGCTCCGCCAAAGCAATCATGTTAGCAAAGACCACGCACAGAATTTACACATATGTAGGCCACATACGTTTTTATGTAGCTCTCTTCTGGAAATTTGGACTAAAATTCGTTATTTTTATGTAAAATTTTAAAGGTTTTCGCTTATGCAGTCATGCTGAAGTCCTGTGAGAACTGCTGGTGAGTATGTTGACCTCTCTGATGCTTGGTTTGTTCCGCCAGTGATTTGTTTTTCGCTTGCACGGGCGCACTGGCATCACCAAGTTTGTTAGCATTCTACGAGTATACCGTGTTCGTGTTTCGTAAAAATGTATATTGCTATAATTTATACTCCTCGGCAACCACAACTGCATGTGGAAGCATGTTGATGCTGGAGTAACACCTTCGGCTAAGTTTAGCGCTCTCACTTTTCTTATGAATAAGTTTTCCCTCAAATGCGGCAACGTTTGAGTAGTCGACGCTCCGCCAAAGCAATCATGTTAGCAAAGACCACGCACAGAATTTACACATATGTAGGCCACATACGTTTTTATGTAGCTCTCTTCTGGAAATTTTGACTAAAATTCGTTATTTTTATGTAAAATTTTAAAGGTTTTCGCTTATGCAGTCATGCTGAAGTCCTGTGAGAACTGCTGGTGAGTATGTTGACCTCTCTGATGCTTGGTCTGTTCCGCCAGTGATTTGTTTTTCGCTTGCACGGGCGCACTGGCATCACCAAGTTTGTTAGCCCTCTACGAGTATACCGTGTTCGTGTTTCGTATAAATGTATATTGCTATAATTTATACTCCTCGGCAACCACATGTGCATGTGGAAACATGTTGATGCTGGGGTAACAGCTTCGGCTAAGTTTAGCGCTATCACCTTTCTTATGAATAAGTTTTCTCTCAAGTGCGCCAACGTTTGAGTAGTCAACGCTCCGCCAAAGCAATCATGTTAGCAAAGACCACGCACAGAATTTACACATATGTAGGGCACATTCGTCTTTATGTAGCTCTCTTCTGGAAATTTTGACTAAAATTCGTTATTTTTATGTAAAATTTTAAAGGTTTTCGCTTATGAAGTCATGATGAAGTCCTGTGAGAACTGCTGGTGAGTATGTTGACCTCTCTGATGCTTGGTTTGTTCCGCCAGTGATTTGTTTTTCGCTTGCACGGGCGCACTGGCATCACCAAGTTTGTTAGCCCTCTACGAGTATACCTTGTTCGTGTTTCGTATAAATGTATATTGCTATAATTTATACTCCTCGGCAACCACATGTGCATGTGGAAACCTGTTGATGCTGGGGTAACACCTTCGGCTAAGTTTAGCGCTCTCACCTTTCTTATGAATAAGTTTTCTCTCAAGTGCGGCAACGTTAGAGTAGTCGACGCTCCGCCAGAGCAATCATGTTAGCAAAGACCACGCACAGAATTTACACATATGTAGGCCACATACGTTTTTATGTAGCTCTCTTCTGGAAATTTTGACTAAAATTTGTTATTTTTATGTAAAATTTTAAAAGTTTTCGCTAATGCAGTCAAGCTGAAGTCCTGTGAGAACTGCTGGTGAGTATGTTGACCTCTCTGATGCTTGGTTTGTTCCGCCAGTGATTTGTTTTTCGCTTGCACGGGCGCACTGGCATCACCAAGTTTGTTAGCTCTCTACGAGTATACCGCGTTCGTGTTTTGTAAAAATGTATATTGCTATAAATTATTCTCCTCGGCAACCACATCTGCATGTGGAAGCATGTTGATGCTGGAGTAACACCTTCGGCTAAGTTTAGCGCTCTCACCTTTCTTATGAATAAGTTTTCTCTCAAGTGCGCCAACGTTTGAGTAGTCGACGCTCCGCCAAAGCAATCATGTTAGCAAAGACCACGCACAGAATTTACACATATGTAGGCCACATACGTTTTTATGTAGCTCTCTTCTCGAAATATTGACTAAAATTCGTTATTTTTTTGTAAAATTTTAAAGGTTTGCGCTTATGCAGTCATGCTGAAGTCCTGTGAGAACTGCTGGTGAGTATGTTGACCTCTCTGATGCTTGGTTTGTTCCGCCAGTGATTTGTTTTTCGCTTGCACAGGCGCACTGGCATCACCAAGTTTGTTAGCCCTCTACGAGTATACCGTGTTCGTGTTTCGTATAAATGTATATTGCTATAATTTATACTCCTCGGCAACCACATGTGCATGTGGAAACATGTTGATGCTGGGGTAACACCTTCGGCTAAGTTTAGCACTCTCACCTTTCTTATGAATAAGTTTTCTCTCAAGTGCGCCAACGTTTGAGTAGTCGACGCTCCGCCAAAGCAATCATGTTAGCAAAGACCACGCACAGAATTTACACATATGTAGGTCACATACGTTTTTATGTAGCTCTCTTCTGGAAATTTTGACTAAAATTAGTTATTTTTATGTAAAATTTTAAAGGTTTTCGCTTATGAAGTCATGCTGAAGTCCTGTGAGAACTGCTGGTGAGTATGTTGACCTCTCTGATGCTTGGTTTGTTCCGCCACTGATTTGTTTTTCGCTTGCACGGGCGCACTGGCATCACCAAGTTTGTTAGCCCTCTACGAGTATACCGTGTTCGTGTTTCGTATAAATGTATATTGCTATAATTTATACTCCTCGGCAACCACATGTGCATGTGGAAACATGTTGATGCTGGGGTAACACCTTCGGCTAAGTTTAGCGCTCTCACCTTTCTTATGAATAAGTTTTCTCTCAAGTGCGGCAACGTTTGAGTAGTCGACGCTCCGCCAAAGCAATCATGTTAGCAAAGACCACGCACAGAATTTACACATATGTAGGCCACATACGTTTTTATGTAGCTCTCTTCTGGAAATTTTGACTAAAATTCGTTATTTTTATGTAAAATTTTAAAGGTTTTCGCTTATGCAGTCATGCTGAAGTCCTGTGAGAACTGCTGATGAGTATGTTGACCTCTCTGATGCTTGGTCTGTTCCGCCAGTGATTTGTTTTTCGCTTGCACGGGCGCACTGGCATCACCAAGTTTGTTAGCCCTCTACGAGTATACCGTGTTCGTGTTTCGTATAAATGTATATTGCTATAATTTATACTCCTCGGCAACCACATGTGCATGTGGAAACATGTTGATGCTGGGGTAACACCTTCGGCTAAGTTTAGTGCTATCACCTTTCTTATGAATAAGTTTTCTCTCAAGTGCGCCAACGTTTGAGTAGTCAACGCTCCGCCAAAGCAATCAAGTTAGCAAAGACCACGCACAGAATTTACACATATGTAGGTCACATACGTTTTTATGTAGCTCTCTTCTGGAAATTTTGACTAAAATTCGTTATTTTTATGTAAAATTTTAAAGGTTTTCGCTTATGAAGTCATGCTGAAGTCCTGTGAGAACTGCTGGTTAGTATGTTGACCTCTCTGATGCTTGGTTTGTTCCGCCAGTGATTTGTTTTTCGCTTGCACGGGCGCACTGGCATCACCAAGTTTGTTAGCCCTCTACGAGTATACCTTGTTCGTGTTTCGTATAAATGTATATTGCTATAATTTATACTCCTCGGCAACCACATGTGCATGTGGAAACCTGTTGATGCTGGGGTAACACCTTCGGCTAAGTTTAGCGCTCTCACCTTTCTTATGAATAAGTTTTCTCTCAAGTGCGGCAACGTTAGAGTAGTCGACGCTCCGCCAGAGCAATCATGTTAGCAAAGACCACGCACAGAATTTACACATATGTAGGCCACATACGTTTTTATGTAGCTCTCTTCTGGAAATTTTGACTAAAATTCGCTATTTTTATGTAAAATTTTAAAAGTTTTCGCTAATGCAGTCAAGCTGAAGTCCTGTGAGAACTGCTGGTGAGTATGTTGACCTCTCTGATGCTTGGTTTGTTCCGCCAGTGATTTGCTTTCGCTTGCACGGGCGCACTGGCATCACCAAGTTTGTTAGCTCTCTACGAGTATACCGCGTTCGTGTTTTGTAAAAATGTATATTGCTATAAATGATTCTCCTCGGCAACCACATCTGCATGTGGAAGCATGTTGATGCTGGAGTAACACCTTCGGCTAAGTTTAGCGCTCTCACCTTTCTTATGAATAAGTTTTCTCTCAAGTGCGCCAACGTTTGAGTAGTCGACGCTCCGCCAAAGCAATCATGTTAGCAAAGACCACGCACAGAATTTACACATATGTAGGCCACATACGTTTTTATGTAGCTCTCTTCTCGAAATATTGACTAAAATTCGTTATTTTTGTGTAAAATTTTAAAGGTTTGCGCTTATGCAGTCATGCTGAAGTCCTGTGAGAACTGCTGGTGAGTATGTTGACCTCTCTGATGCTTGGTTTGTTCCGCCAGTGATTTGTTTTTCGCTTGCACGGGCGCACTGGCATCACCAAGTTTGTTAGCCCTCTACGAGTATACCGTGTTCGTGTTTCGTATAAATGTATATTGCTATAATTTATACTCCTCGGCAACCACATGTGCATGTGGAAACATGTTGATGCTGGGGTAACACCTTCGGCTAAGTTTAGCGCTGACACCTTTCTTATGAATAAGTTTTCTCTCAAGTGCGCCAACGTTTGAGTAGTCGACGCTCCGCCAAAGCAATCATGCTAGCAAAGACCACACACAGAATTTACACATATGTAGGCCACATACGTTTTTATGTAGCTCTCTTCTGGAAATTTTGACTAAAATTCGTTATTTTTATGTAAAATTTAAAGGTTTTCGCTTATGCAGTCATGCTGAAGTCCTGTGAGAACTGCTGGTGAGTATGTTGACCTCTCTGATGCTTGGTTTGTTCCGCCAGTGATTTGTTTTTCGCTTGCACGGGCGCACTGGCATCACCAAGTTTGTTAGCCCTCTACGAGTATACCGTGTTCGTGTTTCGTATAAATGTATATTGCTATAATTTATACTCCTCGGCAACCACATCTGCATGTGGAAACATGTTGATGCTGGGGTAACACCTTCGGCTAAGTTTAGCACTCTCACCTTTCTTATGAATAAGTTTTCTCTCAAGTGCGCCAACGTTTGAGTAGTCGACGCTCCGCCAAAGCAATCATGTTAGCAAAGACCACGCACAGAATTTACACATATGTAGGTCACATACGTTTTTATGTAGCTCTCTTCTGGAAATTTTGACTAAAATTCGTTATTTTTATGTAAAATTTTAAAGGTTTTCGCTTATGAAGTCATGCTGAAGTCCTGTGAGAACTGCTGGTGAGTATGTTGACCTCTCTGATGCTTGGTTTGTTCCGCCACTGATTTGTTTTTCGCTTGCACGGGCGCACTGGCATCACCAAGTTTGTTAGCCCTCTACGAGTACACCGTGTTCGTGTTTCGTATAAATGTATATTGCTATAATTTATACTCCTCGGCAACCACATGTGCATGTGGAAACATACTGATGCTGGGGTAACACCTTCGGCTAAGTTTAGCGCTCTCACCTTTCTTATGAATAAGTTTTCTCTCAAGTGCGCCAACGTTTGAGTAGTCGACGCTCCGCCAAAGCAATCATGTTAGCAAAGACCACGCACAGAATTTACACATATGTAGGCCACATACGTTTTTATGTAGCTCTCTTCTGGAAATGTTGACTAAAATTCGCTATTTTTATGTAAAATTTTAAAGGTTTTCGCTTATGCAGTCATGCTGAAGTCCTGTGAGAACTGCTGGTGAGTATGTTGACCTCTCTGATGCTTGGTTTGTTCCGCCAGTGATTTGTTTTTCGCTTGCACGGGCGCACTGGCATCACCAAGTTTGTTAGCATTCTACGAGTATACCGTGTTCGTGTTTCGTAAAAATGTATATTGCTATAATTTATACTCCTCGGCAACCACAACTGCATGTGGAAGCATGTTGATGCTGGAGTAACACCTTCGGCTAAGTTTAGCGCTCTCACTTTTCTTATGAATAAGTTTTCTCTCAAGTGCGGCAACGTTTGAGTAGTCGACGCTCCGCCAAAGCAATCATGTTAGCAAAGACCACGCACAGAATTTACACATATGTAGGCCACATACGTTTTTATGTAGCTCTCTTCTGGAAATTTTGACTAAAATTCGTTATTTTTATGTAAAATTTTAAAGGTTTTCGCTTATGCAGTCATGCTGAAGTCCTGTGAGAACTGCTGGTGAGTATGTTGACCTCTCTGATGCTTGGTCTGTTCCGCCAGTGATTTGTTTTTCGCTTGCACGGGCGCACTGGCATCACCAAGTTTGTTAGCCCTCTACGAGTATACCGTGTTCGTGTTTCGTATAAATGTATATTGCTATAATTTATACTCCTCGGCAACCACATGTGCATGTGGAAACATGTTGATGCTGGGGTAACACCTTCGGCTAAGTTTAGCGCTATCACCTTTCTTATGAATAAGTTTTCTCTCAAGTGCGCCAACGTTTGAGTAGTCAACGCTCCGCCAAAGCAATCATGTTAGCAAAGACCACGCACAGAATTTACACATATGTAGGTCACATACGTTTTTATGTAGCTCTCTTCTGGAAATTTTGACTAAAATTCGTTATTTTTATGTAAAATTTTAAAGGTTTTCGCTTATGAAGTCATGATGAAGTCCTGTGAGAACTGCTGGTGAGTATGTTGACCTCTCTGATGCTTGGTTTGTTCCGCCAGTGATTTGTTTTTCGCTTGCACGGGCGCACTGGCATCACCAAGTTTGTTAGCCCTCTACGAGTATACCTTGTTCGTGTTTCGTATAAATGTATATTGCTATAATTTATACTCCTCGGCAACCACATGTGCATGTGGAAACCTGTTGATGCTGGGGTAACACCTTCGGCTAAGTTTAGCGCTCTCACCTTTCTTATGAATAAGTTTTCTCTCAAGTGCGGCAACGTTAGAGTAGTCGACGCTCCGCCAGAGCAATCATGTTAGCAAAGACCACGCACAGAATTTACACATATGTAGGCCACATACGTTTTTATGTAGCTCTCTTCTGGAAATTTTGACTAAAATTTGTTATTTTTATGTAAAATTTTAAAAGTTTTCGCTAATGCAGTCAAGCTGAAGTCCTGTGAGAACTGCTGGTGAGTATGTTGACCTCTCTGATGCTTGGTTTGTTCCGCCAGTGATTTGTTTTTCGCTTGCACGGGCGCACTGGCATCACCAAGTTTGTTAGCTCTCTACGAGTATACCGCGTTCGTGTTTTGTAAAAATGTATATTGCTATAAATTATTCTCCTCGGCAACCACATCTGCATGTGGAAGCATGTTGATGCTGGAGTAACACCTTCGGCTAAGTTTAGCGCTCTCACCTTTCTTATGAATAAGTTTTCTCTCAAGTGCGCCAACGTTTGAGTAGTCGATGCTCCACCAAAGCAATCATGTTAGCAAAGACCACGCACAGAATTTACACATATGTAGGCCACATACGTTTTTATGTAGCTCTCTTCTCGAAATATTGACTAAAATTTGTTATTTTTTTGTAAAATTTTAAGGTTTGCGCTTATGCAGTCATGCTGAAGTCCTGTGAGAACTGCTGGTGAGTATGTTGACCTCTCTGATGCTTGGTTTGTTCCGCCAGTGATTTGTTTTTCGCTTGCACGGGCGCACTGGCATCACCAAGTTTGTTAGCCCTCTACGAGTATACCGTGTTCGTGTTTCGTATAAATGTATATTGCTATAATTTATACTCCTCGGCAACCACATGTGCATGTGGAAACATGTTGATGCTGGGGTAACACCTTCGGCTAAGTTTAGCGCTGACACCTTTCTTATGAATAAGTTTTCTCTCAAGTGCGCCAACGTTTGAGTAGTCGACGCTCCGCCAAAGCAATCATGTTAGCAAAGACCACACACAGAATTTACACATATGTAGGCCACATACGTTTTTATGTAGCTCTCTTCTGGAAATTTTGACTAAAATTCGTTATTTTTATGTAAAATTTTAAAGGTTTTCGCTTATGCAGTCATGCTGAAGTCCTGTGAGAACTGCTGGTGAGTATGTTGACCTCTCTGATGCTTGGTTTGTTCCGCCAGTGATTTGTTTTTCGCTTGCACGGGCGCACTGGCATCACCAAGTTTGTTAGCCCTCTACAAGTATACCGTGTTCGTGTTTCGTATAAATGTATATTGCTATAATTTATACTCCTCGGCAACCACATGTGCATGTGGAAACATGTTGATGCTGGGGTAACACCTTCGGCTAAGTTTAGCACTCTCACCTTTCTTATGAATAAGTTTTCTCTCAAGTGCGCCAACGTTTGAGTAGTCGACGCTCCGCCAAAGCAATAATGTTAGCAAAGACCACGCACAGAATTTACACATATGTAGGTCACATACGTTTTTATGTAGCTCTCTTCTGGAAATTTTGACTAAAATTCGTTATTTTTATGTAAAATTTTAAAGGTTTTCGCTTATGAAGTCATGCTGAAGTCCTGTGAGAACTGCTGGTGAGTATGTTGACCTCTCTGATGCTTGGTTTGTTCCGCCAGTGATTTGTTTTTCGCTTGCACGGGCGCACTGGCATCACCAAGTTTGTTAGCCCTCTACGAGTATACCGTGTTCGTGTTTCGTATAAATGTATATTGCTATAATTTATACTCCTCGGCAACCACATGTGCATGTGGAAACATGTTGATGCTGTGGTAACACCTTCGGCTAAGTTTAGCGCTCTCACCTTTCTTATGAATAAGTTTTCTCCCAAGTGCGGCAACGTTTGAGTAGTCGACGCTCCACCAAAGCAATCATGTAAGCAAAGACCACGCACAGAATTTACACATATGTAGGCCACATACATTTTTATGTAGCTCTCTTCTGGAAATTTTGACTAAAATTCGTTATTTTTATGTAAAATTTTAAAGGTTTTCGCTTATGCAGTCATGCTGAAGTCCTGTGAGAACTGCTGGTGAGTATGTTGACCTCTCTGATGCTTGGTCTGTTCCGCCAGTGATTTGTTTTTCGCTTGCACGGGCGCACTGGCATCACCAAGTTTGTTAGCCCTCTACGAGTATACCGTGTTCGTGTTTCGTATAAATGTATATTGCTATAATTTATACTCCTCGGCAACCACATGTGCATGTGGAAACATGTTGATGCTGGGGTAACACCATCGGCTAAGTTTAGCGCTCTCACCTTTCTTATGAATAAGTTTTCTCTCAAGTGCGGCAACGTTAGAGTAGTCGACGCTCCGCCAGAGCAATCATGTTAGCAAAAGACCACGCACAGAATTTACACATATGTAGGCCACATACGTTTTTATGTAGCTCTCTTCTGGAAATTTTGACTAAAATTCGTTATTTTTATGTAAAATTTTAAAAGTTTTCACTAATGCAGTCAAGCTGAAGTCCTGTGAGAACTGCTGGTGAGTATGTTGACCTCTCTGATGCTTGGTTTGTTCCGCCAGTGATTTGTTTTTCGCTTGCACGGGCGCACTGGCATCACCAAGTTTGTTAGCTCTCTACGAGTATACCGCGTTCGTGTTTTGTAAAAATGTATATTGCTATAAATTATTCTCCTCGGCAACCACATCTGCATGTGGAAGCATGTTGATGCTGGAGTAACACCTTCGGCTAAGTTTAGCGCTCTCACCTTTCTTATGAATAAGTTTTCTCTCAAGTGCGCCAACGTTTGAGTAGTCGACGCTCCGCCAAAGCAATCATGTTAGCAAAGACCACGCACAGAATTTACACATATGTAGGCCACATACGTTTTTATGTAGCTCTCTTCTCGAAATATTGACTAAAATTCGTTATTTTTGTGTTAAATTTTAAAGGTTTGCGCTTATGCAGTCATGCTGAAGTCCTGTGAGAACTGCTGGTGAGTATGTTGACCTCTCTGATGCTTGGTTTGTTCCGCCAGTGATTTGTTTTTCGCTTGCACGGGCGCACTGGCATCACCAAGTTTGTTAGCCCTCTACGAGTATACCGTGTTCGTGTTTCGTATAAATGTATATTGCTATAATTTATACTCCTCGGCAACCACATGTGCATGTGGAAACATGTTGATGCTGGGGTAACACCTTCGGCTAAGTTTAGCGCTGACACCTTTCTTATGAATAAGTTTTCTCTCAAGTGCGCCAACGTTTGAGTAGTCGACGCTCCGCCAAAGCAATCATGTTAGCAAAGACCACACACAGAATTTACACATATGTAGGCCACATACGTTTTTATGTAGCTCTCTTCTGGAAATTTTGACTAAAATTCGTTATTTTTATGTAAAATTTTAAAGGTTTTCGCTTATGCAGTCATGCTGAAGTCCTGTGAGAACTGCTGGTGAGTATGTTGACCTCTCTGATGCTTGGTTTGTTCCGCCAGTGATTTGTTTTTCGCTTGCACAGGCGCACTGGCATCACCAAGTTTGTTAGCCCTCTACGAGTATACCGTGTTCGTGTTTCGTATAAATGTATATTGCTATAATTTATACTCCTCGGCAACCACATGTGCATGTGGAAACATGTTGATGCTGGGGTAACACCTTCGGCTAAGTTTAGCACTCTCACCTTTCTTATGAATAAGTTTTCTCTCAAGTGCGCCAACGTTTGAGTAGTCGACGCTCCGCCAAAGCAATCATGTTAGCAAAGACCACGCACAGAATTTACACATATGTAGGTCACATACGTTTTTATGTAGCTCTCTTCTGGAAATTTTGACTAAAATTCGTTATTTTTATGTAAAATTTTAAAGGTTTTCGCTTATGAAGTCATGCTGAAGTCCTGTGAGAACTGCTGGTGAGTATGTTGACCTCTCTGATGCTTGGTTTGTTCCGCCACTGATTTGTTTTTCGCTTGCACGGGCGCACTGGCATCACCAAGTTTGTTAGCCCTCTACGAGTATACCGTGTTCGTGTTTCGTATAAATGTATATTGCTATAATTTATACTCCTCGGCAACCACATGTGCATGTGGAAACATGTTGATGCTGGGGTAACACCTTCGGCTAAGTTTAGCGCTGACACCTTTCTTATGAATAAGTTTTCTCTCAAGTGCGCCAACGTTTGAGTAGTCGACGCTCCGCCAAAGCAATCATGTTAGCAAAGACCACACACAGAATTTACACATATGTAGGCCACATACGTTTTTATGTAGCTCTCTTCTGGAAATTTTGACTAAAATTCGTTATTTTTATGTAAAATTTTAAAGGTTTTCGCTTATGCAGTCATGCTGAAGTCCTGTGAGAACTGCTGGTGAGTATGTTGACCTCTCTGATGCTTGGTTTGTTCCGCCAGTGATTTGTTTTTCGCTTGCACGGGCGCACTGGCATCACCAAGTTTGTTAGCCCTCTACGAGTATACCGTGTTCGTGTTTCGTATAAATGTATATTGCTATAATTTATACTCCTCGGCAACCACATGTGCATGTGGAAACATGTTGATGCTGGGGTAACACCTTCGGCTAAGTTTAGCACTCTCACCTTTCTTATGAATAAGTTTTCTCTCAAGTGCGCCAACGTTTGAGTAGTCGACGCTCCGCCAAAGCAATAATGTTAGCAAAGACCACGCACAGAATTTACACATATGTAGGTCACATACGTTTTTATGTAGCTCTCTTCTGGAAATTTTGACTAAAATTCGTTATTTTTATGTAAAATTTTAAAGGTTTTCGCTTATGAAGTCATGCTGAAGTCCTGTGAGAACTGCTGGTGAGTATGTTGACCTCTCTGATGCTTGGTTTGTTCCGCCAGTGATTTGTTTTTCGCTTGCACGGGCGCACTGGCATCACCAAGTTTGTTAGCCCTCTACGAGTATACCGTGTTCGTGTTTCGTATAAATGTATATTGCTATAATTTATACTCCTCGGCAACCACATGTGCATGTGGAAACATGTTGATGCTGTGGTAACACCTTCGGCTAAGTTTAGCGCTCTCACCTTTCTTATGAATAAGTTTTCTCCCAAGTGCGGCAACGTTTGAGTAGTCGACGCTCCGCCAAAGCAATCATGTAAGCAAAGACCACGCACAGAATTTACACATATGTAGGCCACATACATTTTTATGTAGCTCTCTTCTGGAAATTTTGACTAAAATTCGTTATTTTTATGTAAAATTTTAAAGGTTTTCGCTTATGCAGTCATGCTGAAGTCCTGTGAGAACTGCTGGTGAGTATGTTGACCTCTCTGATGCTTGGTCTGTTCCGCCAGTGATTTGTTTTTCGCTTGCACGGGCGCACTGGCATCACCAAGTTTGTTAGCCCTCTACGAGTATACCGTGTTCGTGTTTCGTATAAATGTATATTGCTATAATTTATACTCCTCGGCAACCACATGTGCATGTGGAAACATGTTGATGCTGGGGTAACACCATCGGCTAAGTTTAGCGCTCTCACCTTTCTTATGAATAAGTTTTCTCTCAAGTGCGGCAACGTTAGAGTAGTCGACGCTCCGCCAGAGCAATCATGTTAGCAAAAGACCACGCACAGAATTTACACATATGTAGGCCACATACGTTTTTATGTAGCTCTCTTCTGGAAATTTTGACTAAAATTCGTTATTTTTATGTAAAATTTTAAAAGTTTTCACTAATGCAGTCAAGCTGAAGTCCTGTGAGAACTGCTGGTGAGTATGTTGACCTCTCTGATGCTTGGTTTGTTCCGCCAGTGATTTGTTTTTCGCTTGCACGGGCGCACTGGCATCACCAAGTTTGTTAGCTCTCTACGAGTATACCGCGTTCGTGTTTTGTAAAAATGTATATTGCTATAAATTATTCTCCTCGGCAACCACATCTGCATGTGGAAGCATGTTGATGCTGGAGTAACACCTTCGGCTAAGTTTAGCGCTCTCACCTTTCTTATGAATAAGTTTTCTCTCAAGTGCGCCAACGTTTGAGTAGTCGACGCTCCGCCAAAGCAATCATGTTAGCAAAGACCACGCACAGAATTTACACATATGTAGGCCACATACGTTTTTATGTAGCTCTCTTCTCGAAATATTGACTAAAATTCGTTATTTTTGTGTTAAATTTTAAAGGTTTGCGCTTATGCAGTCATGCTGAAGTCCTGTGAGAACTGCTGGTGAGTATGTTGACCTCTCTGATGCTTGGTTTGTTCCGCCAGTGATTTGTTTTTCGCTTGCACGGGCGCACTGGCATCACCAAGTTTGTTAGCCCTCTACGAGTATACCGTGTTCGTGTTTCGTATAAATGTATATTGCTATAATTTATACTCCTCGGCAACCACATGTGCATGTGGAAACATGTTGATGCTGGGGTAACACCTTCGGCTAAGTTTAGCGCTGACACCTTTCTTATGAATAAGTTTTCTCTCAAGTGCGCCAACGTTTGAGTAGTCGACGCTCCGCCAAAGCAATCATGTTAGCAAAGACCACACACAGAATTTACACATATGTAGGCCACATACGTTTTTATGTAGCTCTCTTCTGGAAATTTTGACTAAAATTCGTTATTTTTATGTAAAATTTTAAAGGTTTTCGCTTATGCAGTCATGCTGAAGTCCTGTGAGAACTGCTGGTGAGTATGTTGACCTCTCTGATGCTTGGTTTGTTCCGCCAGTGATTTGTTTTTCGCTTGCACAGGCGCACTGGCATCACCAAGTTTGTTAGCCCTCTACGAGTATACCGTGTTCGTGTTTCGTATAAATGTATATTGCTATAATTTATACTCCTCGGCAACCACATGTGCATGTGGAAACATGTTGATGCTGGGGTAACACCTTCGGCTAAGTTTACCACTCTCACCTTTCTTATGAATAAGTTTTCTCTCAAGTGCGCCAACGTTTGAGTAGTCGACGCTCCGCCAAAGCAATCATGTTAGCAAAGACCACGCACAGAATTTACACATATGTAGGTCACATACGTTTTTATGTAGCTCTCTTCTGGAAATTTTGACTAAAATTCGTTATTTTTATGTAAAATTTTAAAGGTTTTCGCTTATGAAGTCATGCTGAAGTCCTGTGAGAACTGCTGGTGAGTATGTTGACCTCTCTGATGCTTGGTTTGTTCCGCCACTGATTTGTTTTTCGCTTGCACGGGCGCACTGGCATCACCAAGTTTGTTAACCCTCTACGAGTATACCGTGTTCGTGTTTCGTATAAATGTATATTGCTATAATTTATACTCCTCGGCAACCACATCTGCATGTGGAAGCATGTTGATGCTGGAGTAACACCTTCGGCTAAGTTTAGCGCTCTCACCTTTCTTATGAATAAGTTTTCTCTCAAGTGCGCCAACGTTTTAGTAGTCGACGCTCCGCCAAAGCAATCATGTTAGCAAAGACCACGCACAGAATTTACACATATGTAGGCCACATACGTTTTTATGTAGCTCTCTTCTGGAAATTTTGACTAAAATTCGTTATTTTTATGTAAAATTTTAAAGGTTTTCGCTTATGCAGTCATGCTGAAGTCCTGTGAGAACTGCTGGTGAGTATGTTGACCTCTCTGATGCTTGGTTTGTTCCTCCAGTGATTTGTTTTCCGCTTGCACGGGCGCACTGGCATCACCAAGTTTGTTAGCCCTCTACGAGTATACCGTGTTCGTGTTTTGTAAAAATGTATATTGCTATAAATTATACTCCTCGGCAACCACATCTGCATGTGGAAGCATGTTGATGCTGGGGTAACACCTTCGGCTAAGTTTAGCGCTCTCACTTTTCTTATGAATAAGTTTTCTCTCGAGTGCACCAACGTTTGAGTAGTCGACGCTCCGCCAAAGCAATCATGTTAGCAAAGACCACGCACAGAATTTACATATATGTAGGCCACATACGTTTTTATGTAGCTCTCCTCTGGAAATTTGGACTAAAATTCGTTATTTTTATGTAAAATATTAAAGGTTTTCGCTTATGCATTCATGCTGAAGTCCTGTGAGAACTGCTGGTGAGTATGTTGACCTCTCTGATGCTAAGTTCTAGGTCTTACTGTTGGTTAAAGTAGAAAGAATTTTTATTACTTTGATAGCTTTGTCAACAGTATGTAGAGAGTTAGGGAGATGTTGCAGCTAGAAGACTGAAAACTGCATACTCTCGGTGTGTGATCCAAAACTCTTTGCTTTTAGGAGTCATACATCTCCACAGGTCACAGTGACTGACTCTGAAAAGGAAATCGTCATCATTAGTGAAACCTGATATATTTTGCAGTCCTCGTAGGTAAAATATATTTATATATTCTTTATTGTAGTAAGAAACGATCACACTATTGCCCTCCATGTTACAATATGGCTTCATTTACTTTACTCTCAAGCTTTTCCCCTAAACAGCGTTTCGGTTTTCTAAATTAACAAGTTCTTAAAGCCTTTACACGGTTCATAATAATCATCAGCTCTCCTCTGTGTTACTTCCACTCCGTTGAATTTGTGTGTTAAAATAAGAAATACATGTTCATACCAGAAACACGTGCCGTTATTCTCTTTCTGTGCCATATCTATTCACTGTAAAGTTAATTTGCTCCCCCTTATCACTAGCAGCCAAAAACTAATTTTGTTCCCCTACAATAAATTCTTCTCGAAGTGTTAAGACATTTAATAATCATGAGTGGTACTTCAAAGTAAAAGAATTGCAAGAAAACGCTGCTTGTAAGCATTTGCTGTAGCTTCCTTATCTATCTTATAAATTTCTGACGTACTGCGTATTGTTTACTTCAGTACATTTTCCGAACAACTGCGATTAATACTGAACATGCTCCTACCCGCATTCCAAGGAAAATGCCGTCTTTCTTCAAGCGTAGCTTTACTTTTTTCCCATAAGATTACTTCTTTGTTGAAATTTAACTTATTGCAATAAGCAGTCATCATATCCAGAGTGCCTCGGCAAAATATCAGTACCAGTTTAGACTGTGAATTTGCTCAAATGTGCCAATCGTTAAACATGAGTGAGAACTATGTGCACGTGGATGATTCAGACTGAGATAACTTGCTACATTTTACATTTTCAATTGGGCTCCAGTGAAACGATTAGTCGGACATGTAATGTGTGTCCTCGTTTTTGTTTATATTTACCATTTGTGATAAGTCAGATAAAACTCTCGGCATTTAAATAAATAATTCATGAACTATTTCTTAAATATTATATTTAGTGATTATGATTAGCACTGCCACATTTGATATCAGCGTTATGTTAAATTAGGAAACCTTTTCCCACACTGTGAACACCTTAAAAATTGATTTTGTTGCACTCACACATCAGAAAGAGAATTGATGATATGATAGGTTATTTTTAAATGTACGTCACGTTTCTCTTGCAGCGCGGAGTAGTCGCGCGTTCAGGGGCGCCTTGTTCCCGGTCCTCGCGGCTCCAACCGACGGAGGTTCGAGTCCACCCACGGGCATGGGTGTGTGTTATCCTTATCGTAGGTTAGTTTGAGTTAGATTAAGTGGTGCATAAGCTTAGGGACCGATGACCTCAGTCGTTCGGTCCCGCAAGACCTTACCAGAAATTTCCAAGTACTTTTTCTTAATTTGATTGTGCTTTTAGCGTGTATGTTAAAAGGAAAATGAAAACGCATTATGTAGACACATAGACTGTTACAAATAGTTACTGAATTGACAGGAGAATGTAGGTCATATGTTCCAGATAAATGAAAGAAATTGTATTATTTCGGGCCGTAATTTATAAGTGACTCACTTTGCATGGAAAGCTGTCACAAACTGTCCTACATCCACATTCTATCTCTCAGGAATGGAGTACAAGAAAAAATAAGGAGAGTCGTGTGGTTTATACAGATGTTTCTGAATATAGTCTGATCTGTAGAACCAGGTATCGTCATTAATGCAAACGGTTGTTTAGTACCACAAAATATGTGTATCTGTCAAAGAAAATTATTGGTGAATTGGTTGAACACTATGTGTTACCCATCTTGGCATATTTTCACATGAAACGTTTCATTATAAATTCTATGATCCGACGGTTACAAGATAAATTCATATGAGATAACGTAAAAATTTTTGTAGCCTTAACAATGGAGAACTGGTACAAACCAACTGGTTTGAAGATCTGTTTAAGATTCGGCGCATTATAGATCGTCCGGTTTTTTTTTTTTTTTTTCTGCCACAAATGGAACCAGATTATGGTATGGTGGAGGGTTTCCTGGCAATCAAGTGTCCTCCAGTTCTGACATTTGCTATTAAACCAAGGGAAACCCCTGGGAACCTTGATCGCGACTGGGGAATTGGGATAATGTTGTCTATTGTTCCTGAAAAAATAGAGGGTGTATCAAAAAGAATCATCCGATCTGGCACGTCTATATTTCTGAAACTATTACACGTGTACCGGTACAATGAATTTTGTTTCTTGATGAATGGCAAACTGAAATTTTTTTTTAATTTTGAAACTTTTTCATAGGTGTTCACTATGGCCGCCTTGAGATGCACGGCATATGTCAATGACGTATTCAAATGGATCCCACACTGCAACGAGCTTGTCTTGAGTTACAGCTTCCACAGCTGCTGTTATGCAATGTTTCAGTTCAATCATTTTTGTTGTAAACAGAGGCACATAAACAGTGTTTTATAAACTCTCACAAGAAATAATCACATAAAATCAGGTCCGGTGACCTTGGAGGCCAGTAATGTAAGACTGAACCATTTGGTCCAGTGCGACCGACCAATCGTTCAGTAATCCTATGATTTAAAAATTGCCGCACTTCCAGATCCCAATGTGGTGGTGCCCCATCCTCCTTTTGAATCAAATCATTCGAATCCGTCTCGAACGGTTGGAAATGAAAGTTCTCAAGCATATCGAGATACGTGCTTCCTGTAATAATGCGCTCAGCAAAGTAAAATGTACCATACACCTTTCCCCGTGAAACTACAAAAAACATATTAAATTTAGGAGTGACGCGCTCATGTTGTACAACTTCATGGGACAGTTCCGTAACCTACATGCTCACGTTATGACTGTACACCTTTCCATTTAAATGAAATGCTGTCTGCCGAATGGGGTGGCCGAGCGGTTCTAGGCGCTACAGTCTGGAACCGCGCAACCGCTACGGTCGCAGGTTCGAATGCTGCCTCGGGCATGGATGTGTGTGATGTCTTTAGGTTAGTTAGGTTTAAGTAGTTCAAAGTTGTAGCGACTGATGACCCAGAAGTTAAGTCCCATAGTGGTCAGAGCCATTTGAATGATTTTGAAATGCTGTCTCGTCACTAAACACGAAGCGTGGAAGGAAACTGTCACCCTCCATCTTGCCAAGAACGAAATTACAGAACTGCTCACGTTGTTGTTTGTCACCTTCACAAAGAGCTAGCAGTAGCTGAATTTTGTATGGTTTCACGCGTCAACGTCAAGACAACACACGCCAGACGGACGTCGGTAGCATGTTCAGCTGTCGAAATGCACAGCGAACGCATTTCTGCGGACTCTTTGTGAAACTAAGGCGGATGCGTTCGACGTCTGTGTGAGACACTCGGAGACGGCCCGGCGATTTGCCTTCACACAAACAACCTGTTTCTCGGAATTGTTCATGCCATTTGTCTAATGGTCTGTACTGTAGGAGGATCCACACCGTACCTAGTACGAAAGTCGCGCTGTACAGTTGGTATTGAACCGCACTGCGCAAAACGTAGAGCACAAAACGCTTTCTGTTCTCCCGACACCATTGTTACTAGAACTGAAGTGGACGCACACTGCTTCTGCCTAACGGGAACCACGTAATACTCGAGAGTTTGGTCTTTCCAACAGTGCGTTGTTCACGCACATATGTAAAATAACATAATAGTTCCCAGAATGAGATTTTCACTCTGCAGCGGAGTGTGCGCTGATATGAAACTTCCTGGAAGATCAAAACTGTGAGCCGGACAGAGACTCGAACTCAGGACCTATGCCTTTGCCTTTCGCAGGAGAGCTTCTGTAAAGTTTGCGGAGGTAAAGCTGTGAGGACGGATCGTGAGTCGTTCTTTGGTAGCTCAGATGGTAGAGCACTCACCCGCGAAAGGAAAAGGTCGAGTCTCGGTCCGGCACAAAGTTTTAATCTGCCAGGAAGTTTCAACATAATAGTTATAATTTTTTTTTTAAATCGGATGACTTTTTCATACACAATGTATTTTTAAATTTAGGGTGTGTGTATGTGTGGGAGACCTCAATCTCCATCCGATGTTTTAGAGGAGACTCCGATCATTACAGACAACCGGTTCTTTTCCGGTGAGTACGAACCGAAATGGTAGTGAAGGAGAAGAAAGTCTCAACGTGAATCAATAGGGTACATCCTGTTTCGGCAGAGGAAATGTCCCGTGAGAATCGATTCAATGGTTCAAATGGCTCTGAGCACTATGGGACGCAACTGCTGAGGTCATTAGTCCCCTAGATCTTAGAACTAGTTAAACCTAACTAACCTAAGGACATCACAAACATCCATGCCCGAGGCAGGATTCGAACCAGCGACCGTAGCGGTCTTGCGGTTCCAGACTGCAGCGCCTTTAGCCGCACGGCCACTTCGGCCGGCGAGAATCGATTGAACAGTGAGATCGAACTTACCTCTGACAAGGTTCAAAGCTGTGGTTCTTATTTACTTTTCACACGCTACCCTTGCAGGCTGCCCGGGTAATAACCGATCGCATAATGAATTACTATTGAGCCATATAACAGACGAGTCAGTAACTGTGTACAGGGAACTCCAATTGGCAATATTTGAGTGGTGATTTCCAGTCCTGGTATTTGCCTTAGAATCAAGGAAAACTTCCTGAAAACATTGATCGGAATAGGGGATTGGGAATAACCTTGAATACAATTTTGGGACGATGTGTCCCTGGGAAAAAATATGAACCCAGTTATATGTCAATGTGTATTTTTTTATTTGTATACAGAAAGAAGTCAATGACCTGCTCGACAGGAGGAGGTTGTCGTGTGTGTGTGTGTGTGTGTGTGTGTGTGTGTGTGTGTGTGTGTTCTGGATGAATAGATGAGGGACACTCTGCAAAGGGAATACGAGCGGTGAGAGGGAAGAAATGTTATAAACGTGAAGGTACATATCGAGTTATTCAGCACCAGTGCGCCAATGAACCACAGGACGTATCAAAAGTTAACGACCCCGCAAATGTTTATGGCAGCATACGTGACTTGTATGTTTACACCCAGCAGTGAAAATTTCGACTTTGATGTACCACTAATTTCTGGCTGTTAGTGAGGAGCTCAAAGGATTCTCTCCACCCCACGTATCCACAAACCATCTCACTCATACTCCACCTCTCTCTCCCTCTCCCTCTCTCATTCTCTATCATACTCACCCGTACGCACACACACACACACACACACACACACACACACACACACACACACAGCTTTACATGTAAAAGCACTCTCTTCCCCCTCACACAACACACGCACACGCGCCGGCACGCTCATTACGGCACCGTAATGAAGCCATTAGCTACCGGAGATACGGCGGTGGGGCCGTTACTTCGCGCTTCTTCAGCCACTGTCTCCACAACACACACACACACACACACACACACAAGCACACACACCCCACACCGGAAGTAAAGCTGCCATTGTCTTCCTCAGGCTCTCCTCTGAGCTGCCTTTCATCCTGACTGCCGTCTCTGTGCTACCACTTGCGCCTTCCCCGTCGCCAGTAGCGATACAGTTATGCACTGTTCTGCAAACGCCAACGGAATCGACGTGGAAATCTTTCGCGTCTCGTCTTCAGGTAATTCCTTTCTTGTATTGCAAAGCTAGAAGGTACACGGAGTAAAGAATGTAACAGCTAACTCGTTCGCCTAATTGTCTGTTACTGGATGCTGCGGATTCTAAGGCAGCGGTTCTCAAAATGGGGGATAGCTAACGCATGAGCTACAAAATGAAACTCTCCATGAGGTCTAAACCAAAGAGGTCTGCCCGTGTTTCAGCCATGAAACTAAACTTTTTAGAATATGTTATTACTTTATTACAATACTGGTTATATAGATTACATTACTGACTTTGCAATTACTAGTATTTAGGCCTGACACTGAACGCTCGAAGTTACGGGTGACTCATATAGTCCACTCCCTGCACACACACCTTGTTGATTCCACCATACATTGACGTCAGTAAAAGTGAGGCACTGATGGATGAAACGCTAAATATCTCATGGAACTGTCTTCTTCAGCCGGCCGCGATATCCGAGCGGGTCTAGGCGCTTCACTCCGGAACCGCGCTGCTGCTACGATCGCAGGTTGGAATCCTGCATCGGGCATGGATGTGTGTGTTGTCGTTAGGTTAGTCAGGTTTAAGTAGTTCTAAGTTCTAGGGGAGTGATGACCTCAGATGTTAAGTCCCATAGCGCACAGAGCCATTTCATGTCGTCTTCAAGTCGTAGGTAGCTGCTGCCTAAACTGATATTTGTTTCGTTAGGCATTTCGGAACAGATAAACGAAGTAATTGACAGCACAACACGACAGTAACTACTTAAGAGCTACTACACACTTCTTCAAATTGCACTACTGACCATTACAATTACTACATTAAGAAGAAATGCAGATGATAAACGGGTATTCATTGGACAAATATATTATACTAGAAATAACATTTTCACGCAATTTGGGTGCATAGATCCCAAGAAATCAGTACCCACAAGAACCACCTCTGGCCGTAATAACGGCATTGATACGCCTGGGTTCAAATGGCTCTGAGCACTATGTGACTTAACACCTATGGTCATCAGTCCCCTAGAA
Organism: Schistocerca piceifrons; assembly: GCF_021461385.2. NCBI lineage: Eukaryota > Metazoa > Arthropoda > Insecta > Orthoptera > Acrididae > Schistocerca > Schistocerca piceifrons. The sequence goes on from NC_060138.1 coordinate 52,597,652, forward strand.
CTTAGAACTACTTAAACCTAACTAACCTAAGGACATCACACAACACCCAGTCATCACGAGGCAGAGAAAATCCCTGACCCCGCCGGGAATCGAACCCGGGAACCCGGGCGCGGAAAGCGAGAACGCTACCGCACGACCACGAGCTGCGGGCGATACGCCTGGGCATTGAGTCAAGCAGAGCTTGGATGGCGTGTACAGGTACAGCTGCCCATGCAGCTTCAACACGATACCACAGTTCATCAAGAGTAGTGACTGGCGTATTGTGACGAGCCAGTTGCTCGGCCACCATTGGCCAGACGTTTACAGTTGGTGAGAGATCTGGAAAATGTGTTGGCCGGGGCAGCCGGGGTTTGAGTCAAGCAGAGAGTGGATGGCGTGTACAGGTACAGTTGCCCATGGAACTTCAGCACGATACCACTGTTCATCAAGAGTAGTGACTGGCGTATTGTGACAAGCCAGTTGCTCGGCCATCATTGGCCACACGTTTACAGTTGGTGAGAGATCTGCAGAATGTGTTGGCCAGGGCAGCAGTCGAACATTTTCTGTATCCAGAAAGGCCCGTACAGGACCTGCAGCAAGCGGTCGTGCATTATCCTGCTGAAATGTAGGGTTTCGCAGGGATCGAATGAAGGGTAGAGCCATGGGTCCTAACACATCTGAAATGTAACGTCCACTGTTCAAAGTGCCGTCAGTGCGAACAAGAGGTGACCGATACGTGTAACCAATGGCACCCCTTACCATCAAGTCGGGTGATACGCCAGTATGGCGATGACGAATATACGCTTCCAACGTGCGTTCACCGCGATGTCACCAAACACGGATGCGACCATCATGCTGTTACCAGAACCTGGATTCATCTGAAAAAATGACTTTTTGCCATTCGTGCACCCAGGTTCGTCGTTGAGTACACCATCGCAGGCGCTCCTGTCTCTGATGCAGCGTCAAAGATAACCGCAGCCATGGTCTCCGACCTGATAGTCCGTGCTGCTGCAAACGTCGTCGGACTGTTCGTGCAAATGGTTGTTGTCCTGCCAGCGTCCCAATCTGTTGACTCAGAGATCGAGACGTGGGTGCACGATCCGTTAGAGCAATGCGGATAAAATGTCTGTCATCTCGACTGCTAGTGATACGAGGCCGTTGCGATTCAGCACGGAGTTCTGTACTACGCTCCTGAACACACCTGTTCCGTATTCTACTAACAATCATTGGATCTCGTCCAATGCGAGCAGTAATGTCGCGATACAATAAACCGCAATCCCAATACGTTGCAATCCGTCCTTTATCAAAGTCGGAAACGTGACGTAACGCATTTGTCCTCCTTACACGGGGTATCACAACAACGTTTCACCAAGCAACGCCGCTCAACTGCTGTTTGTGTATGAGAAATCGGTTGGAAACTTATCTCATGTCACCGAGCGACGTGGCGCAGTGGTTAGCACACTGGACGCGCATTCGGGAGGACGACGGGTCAATCGCGTCTCCAGCCATCCTGATTTAGGATTTTCGTGATTTCCCTATATCGTTTCAGGCAAATGCCGGGATGGTTCCGTTGAAAGGGTACGGCCGATTTCCTTCCCAATCCTTCCGTAACCTGAGCTTGCGCTCCGTCTCTAATGACCTCGTTGTCGACGGGACGTTAAACACTAACCACCACCAACCACCTTACCTCATGTCAGCACGTTGTAGGTGTCGCCACCGGCGCCAACCTTGTGTGAATGCTCTGACAAGCTAATCATTTGCATATCACAGCATCTTCTTCCTGTCGGTTAAATTTCGCGTCTGTAGCACGTCATCATCGTGGTGCATCAATTTTAATGGTCAGTAGTGTATTATTATTGCAGTGTCACATATAGGTTAAACCACACCGGTGCCACGAAGTTTGCAGCGGAAGTCCAAGTTTTCGTTAGACGACGACAACAGCTGTACGGGAAACAGTGGATCCAATGGTACGTGCCTGCTGAGCCACACCTTCAGCAGCTCTGCATTATGGGTGCCCTCTGGCGCTGTAATATGGGACTGTGGGCAGCAGCCACTCAACCAACTTGCACTTTTAGCCTCTTCACCGAGACTCCATGGTCACTACGGCGATCCTCATCCTAGTCGACATTTTGATAACTGGACTCTATATAGTGCTGAATTATTTATAATGTGTCTTCGTTTGCTTGGAGAAATTCAAGTTAGTTGTATCTTCTGTTTCTTGTGTTAACCTGTTGCTTATCACTTTTGCTCCAGTCCAGCTTTCCTATGACAATACTTGCTACGTTTTTTGAAAGCGCCCGCCCCTCTTCACCGCTGTGTAAGAAGTCATTCAAAAGAACTATTATTATTAGAGTAATTAGATAGAGTGTAATAACGTCCTGAATTCTTCCAATGTCTTTTATTGACAAGAAACAAGTCCAGCAAGCAACTGATTTACGAACACTAAGTACAGTGAGCGAGGCATAGGAAAAGTGCATTAGACTCATGTTTAGCAGCAAGTGTCCTCTCTGGCAGTGAACACTCAGATTCCTTACCTGAGAATGTGGTGTATGTAGCACTGGCGATGATCGACACACTGAAACACACACAACACAGAAACACACACACACACACACACACACACACACACACACACACTCACACACTACCAGAACACATCTACAGAAATGTAGCCCTCAACATTTATGAAAGTATATTTTTAACTTTAATTGCAATGAAAAATAACACGGAGGGTTCCACGCAAATTGCATGGAATTGCCGAGACCAATATCTTACCTGTGTCTATAATGAAAACGATGTTTGCCTGATTACTATACAGATAGTGGCAATATATGGGTCCGAGAAATTCCAAGTCCACAGAAAAATCTCTACGTCACTTCCTCTGACTAGCGCAGACACACAAAAAACGTAGAAGGGACTTTGGTTTATATTGTTGGATGTGAGGTCCGCCAGTTATGCAAAACACCGTTTTTTCTCAGTACCCAAACACGTTTCTCCTCCACTGTGCCAACATCAGTGTATTTTCGTTTTTATTTATTCTGTAATGTGAAAATTTTTGTTAAATGATTATAAAATTATGTTTATCTTAAGTTCAAACAACAGATGGTTTTTTTCTGCAAATACTACCATTTTAACTGCAAACACGGCCAATACAAGGAGCTGCAAATAATAGTTATGAAAATTTGGTGTATATATTGGATACAGACGATTTTACAAAACATTTCTTTTTGCTTTCTAAAACATGACTATAACTTTTATTTTAATGTTTCCATTATGGTCGTCTATTATACTTTTGATGGATGAAGAATGCAATGTATGTTTTAATGGTGTTAAGATATTTTTAGGTGGTATAGTTACAGTTTAACAATTTTCTGATTTTTATTTTACTTCTACTATGAATCCTTGGTTCTTGGGAAATTTCGTGTTAGTACGTCAATGGGAAATAACCACAGATTTTGGTGAATGAAATTACGGGTATCAAAATACGTGACCTCCATAGCGGTATCTTACCAAATTTCATGATTATAGGTCGACGGGAAGTGCCGTATAGATTTTGATGAGTGACTTTTCGAGTATCGAAATATGTCATAGAAACAGTCGTATCTTTTAATTACATTGACGTAGATGCTCAAAATTTTACACCGCCAAGGTACCATAGACCTTGTAAGGCCGGAAATGCATCATTGTCTGAGGATGTTCGTGTAACCTAAACAAACTCAGAACCTTAATATGTGACATAAATTTGAATCTCATATTCCAACCTGTTCAAGGGACAAAAAGGTCTTAACTTAACATTTTGCCAATTCCATAATTCTAAATTGGCGGGAAGTACCCTATGACTTTTGATGAGTGAGTTTTCGTGTATCAAATTATGTTACGTAAAAGGTCGTATCTTTCTACTGAATTGACTTAGAAGCTTAACATTTTTAATCTGCCACGGGACCATAGACCCTAATATGTGACATAGATTTGGGCTTCATACGTCTACCCGCTCCTGAGGAAGATGGTTCTTAACACTCGAGCAGCTAGACAGACAGACATAGAATCTGGCAACGAAACGATCCTCTAAGAGTTCCGTTTTTAGAGGCTGAGGCATGGATACCGAACAACAATTTAAATGAGTCTGGATCATTATGTGTTCCAAAAAGATTGTTGCTCAGAAGCAGTACTAACTGTCCACTGAATCATTAGCCAGTGGCTTTATAAAATACCCACTAAAACTAAAGTCATTCATCATCGGAAATAAAAATTGCTGAAAAGACTTTCATTTTATTATATAGTTCAGTTGGGCACTAAAGCTGGCGAAGGTCGGTGCTCTGCAGCAGGAAATGGTTTACTAGCTAGTATCTGATTTTGAAAGTTCCCCTTTGAAAATGAAGTATGACAGTCCTTGAAAAACTCTTGCGTTATTTGACACAGAGACAGCTGGGTAAACCAGAACGTACACAGACATTTCTCTCTTCACCTATTCTGATCATCACTAAACTGACACACAATAATTATAGCGCAACGCAGTCTGACTTTCAATAATCCCAACAAAAGAATGGCCCTGATCAACAATAACCTGTACCTTGCATGGGGACTTAATTATTTTAGAATGCAAATATTTTTAATTTTTTGATTTAGTAGCTGTCTGTCCGGCTACGAAGTCTCGTAAGCAGTTGGCCCTGACTAGTAATTGTACGCAATCTGACTGCTTAGAACAACAACGAATGAAAGAAAACTTCCGTTAACATAATTAATTAATTAAGTCCCCAGCAACTATAAAACCTACGAAACAACAAAACACAAGTGTAGCTGTTCTGTGTGTGGAAGTGTGATTCAACGTACACATCTGGCACGGTTCTTCCTCAATAAGACCAGATATTTTAAACACCATTTATACTGAAGTAATTAAAAAAAAACAGAAATACTATAATTGCACAATGAAACCAGAAATACAGTCTAATACAAGAACAAGAGCCAAATGCTTTGTTGACTGAACCTGTGACCAAGGGGCATTATTGTTTCACACATTTGATATAAAAAAATTAAAAAAATGTCTTTACCTTTATATATATTGACGAAAAGTACTCTGATCATTACAATATCTCCATTCGAACGGCATCTGGTGTCTAGCCTATCAAAACATCTGAACACAACATGGCCTCAAATAGTACAGGTATCAACATCCTCTCTCCAAGGCACTAACTACCACCATATCTCAACAACGAGTGACTACTGGGACTTTTCAACAAGCACTACCAGTGGAGGCGGTGGAATAAAACACTTTGGCACAATCTCTGGCGCTGTGGCTCAGTGTAGCCACCTTTCATATGCCCCTACTCCACGGGCTAGAATTAGATGGTATTTTTGCCAGCATTGGTGAGAAAATACTACCAAATTCGTCCAAAAAAATACTGTCAAAAATAAAAGATTATAATAATACGTAAATATCACATAACTAGATAAAATATTGGCTTAGCACTGACCTTTCAATAACCTAATATATAAATACAGTAAGGAATACAAATTATTTCATACATGTGACTTTACATAATAGTTTACACAAGTATCATGTGGTTAAACAATTCAATCAATAGCGTCAGCAATGACGAATAGGTGTAGGTAAGAGTCTCATAACATTTCATAAACAGGAAATACACAAAAAATCAGTTTATACAAATATTCACATAAAATGCTTTCCATAGTTCAATAAACAAGTAGTTGACAGTTCCAGTAGTAGCACCCAGCAATGGTCAACAGGTGCAGACACCAACAAGTGACATCATCTCAGTACAAGCAGTTCCATCAGTAGCACCCAGCAGTGATGAACAGGTGCAGACACCAACAAGTGACATTATGTCAGTAGAAGCAGTTCCATCAGTGGCACCCAGCAATGTTGAACAGGTGCAGACACCATCAAGTGACATCATTTCAGTAGAAGCAGTTCCATCAGCGGCACCCAGCAATGTTGAACAGGTGCAGACAGTAAGAAGTAACATCATTTCAGTAGAAGCAGTTCCAACAGTGGCACCCAGTAATGTTGAACAGGTGCAGACACCAACAAGTGACATTATGTCTGTAGAAGCAGTTCCATCAGTGGAACCCAGCAATGTTGAACAGGTGCAGACAGCAAGAAGTAACATCATTTCAGTAGAAGCAGTTCCAACAGTGGCACCCAGTAATGTTGAACAGATGCAGACAGCAACAAGTAACATTATTTCAGTAGAAGCAGTTCCATCAGTGGCATCCAGCAATGTTGAACAGGTGCAGACACCAACAAGTGACACAATGTCAGTAGAGGCAGTTCCATCAGTGGCACCCAGTAATGTTGAACAGGTGCAGACAGCAACAAGTGACATTATGTCAGTAGAAGCAGTTCCATTAGTGGCACCCATCATGTTGAACAGGTGCAGACACCATCAAGTGACATCATTTCAGTAGAAGCAGTTCCATCAGCGGCACCCAGCAATGTTGAACAGGTGCAGACAGTAAGAAGTAACATCATTTCAGTAGAAGCAGTTCCAACAGTGGCACCCAGTAATGTTGAACAGGTGCAGACACCAACAAGTGACATCATGTCTGTAGAAGCAGTTCCATCAGTGGCACCCAGCAATGTTGAACAGGTGCAGACAGCAAGAAGTAACATCATTTCAGTAGAAGCAGTTCCAACAGTGGCACCCAGTAATGTTGAACAGATGCAGACAGCAACAAGTAACATTATTTCAGTAGAAGCAGTTCCATCAGTGGCATCCAGCAATGTTGAACAGGTGCAGACACCAACAAGTGACATAATGTCAGTAGAAGCAGTTCCGTCAGTGGCACCCAGCAATGTTAAACAGGAGCAGACAGCAGTCCATAATATTCACTATCACTAATCACACTGTTCATCAGAGTTTATCAGCAGAAATTAAACATTTCCAAGTGGCACCCATCATGTTGAACAAGTGCACGCACATGCAACAGTTTGAAGGCACACACAATTGCTTTTACAAAATTATTCTCAATGCTCTTACACTAAACTTACAAATTATAATAAACACACAAATCATATCAGATAATTGTCATATTAAATATTACAAATACACAAATATCAGTAAACCTATAATATTTATGGGTGTCAGTGCAAGCCACAACAAACAAGTAAAATAACATTTAGGAGATAGGTCAGTACCAATTATTTGGGATTAGGAAAGGGAAACACACAAACACACTCACTCATCTTTCATCCACATTAAGTACTACAGTGTAATTGAATAGTGTTAACTGTGTAAATGCAATTCTGTCCAAAATTTTATGTTCAACTTGTGTATCAAGTAGTAGTGGCAGCAATGTATAACAATCAATAATAGTTAGTCAACGTCGTAGTCATCATGTCAAGACCAATGTTTGCCAAGCCAAATCAAAATGTACGGTTGCTGAACAACTGTCAGTGTACCAAGATATGCAATTACTTCCTCTCTCCAAAAAAAAGTATATAGTGCTTAGTGATTTAACAAAGTGTGTGTGTAGACAATCTTCCTTCCATTTGAGTGTTCTAGTCTGCCACCTTCATCCTCCTTGTTCCATATAAACCAACAAAAAAAATATGTTCCTCACTTACTTTACCTCTTATCCACCAAAACTCCAATAATCATCAGCATCACATAATCTTAATACTTCAATAATACCTCTTACGTCAATACATATAAACCTTATCATCAATATCATTTACCTTACCTCTTGTCCACCAAAACTCCAATAATCATCAACTTCACACAATCTCATTACCTCAATAATATCTCTTCAATACGTCGACACATATAAACCTTATCGCCAATATCATTTCACTTCCATAACAACTCCTTCTTCTAGTTAGTCTCCTCAAACAAGTACAGATAAAATCCTAGTGCAAACTTCAATTCATCATCCCACACAATCTGAAGACATAATGTCCACATACAACCTCTGTGTAGTCCACCTGAGCCAAATCTTCTACTCACTATGAATTATAAAATACATTTTGGTTACCTTGTCCATCATAAAATAAAAGAAATGCATACATGACCTCTAACAGCCTTCAGTTTGAATAACTTTCAATAAGTAGGTGCGAGTGCATAGTATGAAAGATCACATAAGACTTTGAATGAATAAATCATAATATTTCACAGTGTGTACACCACTTCAAGAATCATGGCAAAACAGAAGCAAACATGTGGAGTATACCTTGTGTCAAGTGTCACTTACTATTTCAATTGCTCACGAAGAATGCAGTGTAATAACTGTCAATGGTCTAAACCTAGTGTTGGTATTTCATGTCGTTAGCTTCCTTTCTATTAGCATAAAACCTCCAGCTCATGTGATTTCAATGAAGTTTCTTGTACTAAAGTCGTTCATCGAATTATAGCAGTTCATTTTCTTATCTTAAAATATAAGGCACTAAGCGTAAGCAAAACATGCAATAGCGACTAAAAATACCAGTGGAGAACAGAATGTCCACAAGTGGATGCAGCACAATTCCTACAACAAGGCTCTGCCAAGCGAACAATCTATAATTAATACCAGAGTGTGACCTAAACTCTATGTTCGTACACAGTATATCAGCATTTATATATACCAAATTAGAGTGTATTTATGACAAAAAAAAAGAAATGTGTAAATATGCAATCCATACGCAAAGCAGCAAATATAAATCTTACATAACAAACAGGTCATTAGCATCATATCAGCATAAGCAAATAAATGGTCATATATAATCTTAGTAAGTAAACATGAAGGCGCAAGCAGATAAATCACAAAGTATATCCTACATACATAACCCTATCAGCAAAATTAATCAGGTGACAATTATTCTTTAAATAAATAAGCACAGCAGGCACATAATAATAAAAAAAATGTGACATCAGTGAAAAAGCAGTGCAGCCAAGCGATGCATAATATACATAATTAACAACCCTGTTCATTAATCAATCATGGTCAAATCAGTTAACACGAAGTATAAATCACGTAATCGCGAGCAGCAAATTACGTCTAAAGTACGTACCTAAGTGGAAATATGTTACCTGAAAAATAAACTCAATTAATAGTTACCTCTTTAGTTTATTACTTTCTTCTTCGAAATTACATTCTTCCTGAAAATTTCTCGATAGCAAGTCCTCTTAACGTGGGACACACACAGAATTTACCTGAAGGTCTTAATTATTTTATACAACCGTTTCCTGAAAAATACTGAATGTTAATAACATAATTTATCAAGTCACTATAGTTTTATGCTGAATTTAATCGGAGAAATTTGACTGTGTATTTGTTTACGGCTGTCAGTGCATTCGCACTGAGCGCTCGATCAGCTGTAGGTACGCGTGACGTAGGAAGTAATTGTTTGCGGTCAACGACTGCCTTGTGCGCCGCTCAGACTTGACTGTTGCTTTGAGAATGTGCCGCAACCGTAACACGGCGCGCTGTCCTTGTATTCTCTGCATGTTTGCGTATAACTGTTGGTTTCTTGAAAGTATGTCATTCCACAAAAATGTTAACGTTCGATATATGATGTTTTCCCTTAGAGCGCCGAGATTTAAGAGTTTCTACTTCGACAGTGTTATCATGAATAACTTTGCGAACTCTATATGGACCGTTATAAAGCAGAAAAAATTTGCGACACAAGCCCTTCCCTTTATGAGACAAACGGTGAGACTTAATTAATACCTTTTGACCAACTGACAAGGTTTTTAAACGACCAGGACGTTTAGCTGATTTCTCTCTTCTAGCAGCCGCAGATGCAATATTTTGTAGAGCCTGATTGACAACTTCAGAATGCCGCAGTTTCCGTGTAGGCGGAAAAGGAACGATTTCGGAAATGCGATTTGTCGGTGGTTTCTTATTTAATATCAGTATAGGCGGTAAAGAAGTTGAATCATTAGGCAGTTCATTTAGAACGTATTGAAAAATATGAAGATACTGATCCCGTGTTCTGTGATTCTGATGACAATAAAGATGACACTATTTATTGATTTCCTTCATCCATCTCTCTGAAGCGTTAGATTGAGGGTGAAAAAGTGAAATGAAAATTGGTTTAATCTTACGACGTCGTAGAGTACGAAGCCAAATTTTAGAGCGAAACTGTGATCCATTATCTGACAGAACTTTAGCAACATGACCCACTTCTTTAAGAAAATGTTTGATGAAAGCGTTAGATACTGAACGAGCTGTTGCTCTGCGTAAAGGTGTAAAACACACATATTTTGATGTCAATTCCACTGCTATCAAAATGTACGCAAAACCATTAGTAGAACGAACCACTGGACCGAACAAATCGACTGCAGCTATCTCCTTTAATTTCGCTGGACTGATAGGAAACAACGGTGCTCTGTGAGAAATAGTTGGCGGCTTAGCCTTTTGACATAATTTGCATTTGGCAAAAACAGATCGAAAACGTTTTTCCATATTACTGAAGTAGCAATTTTCTCATAATTTATGAAAGCATTTTCTGCGACCAAAGTGCACATAACTGAAATGTGTGTACCAAATCAATTTAGTAACCGACTCATCAGGAATACAAACTAACCAAACAGAGCTGTCAACCGATTTTCGTTTAAAAAGAATATCATTGCGAACTAAATAATGCTGTCTAATCGCTACGCTTTCCTTTTTCCTCCACTTCCCCTTAATGTCCTTCCAGATTGGATCCTTATTTTGCTCCTTAGCGATGTCCTGGAGCTAAGACGAAATAAAATTCTCAAACGCAACACCTTGAATATACATCAAACAATAATTGTTTTCTTTGCAGTCCTCCTCAGCACTTTGTTTCAAACCCACAGGTTCACGTGATAAAGCATCAGCAATAATATTTGGAGAACCCTGTATGTAAACAATACTAAAATCAAATTCCTGTAGATACAGCGCCAATCGTGACAATCTTCCATGTGTTAATTTAGTTGACATAAGAAATTCCAGAGCTCGATGATCGGTATAAACCCTAGTATGTCTGCCAAACAAAAATGTCCGAAATTTTGTGAAAGCCCAAACAACAGCCAAGGCTTCAAGTTCCGTAATCGAATAATTCTTTTCTGATTTAGAGAGAACACGACTTTCAAATGCAATAGTCTTCTGTACTACAACGCCGTT